>NW_008807822.1:0-207 GCF_000699105.1 Pygoscelis adeliae | reverse complement strand
TCATCACACAGCCATGCAAGCTCTCCGAAGACACAAAGGTCTTAAAAGACAGAGGAAAGGGAAAGGCCACGGCACGCTGCGGAACTTCAGGGAGAGCAAAAACTTCCGCCCTAGGAACAAATCCTGCATCAGCAGTGCAGTCTGCGTGGAAAAACAACATCTGCAAAAGAGGCAGGTACCTGGGAAATCCCTGCGAGGTTTCCTCTG
>NW_008807821.1:0-207 GCF_000699105.1 Pygoscelis adeliae | reverse complement strand
CCTTGCGAGCTCCCAGGGAGCTCCCAGGCCCGACCTGGGAAGGGCGTTTTGGGCCCGGGATGGAGGAAGGGAGCGCTGGACCCCGAGGGAGGTGGATGCCACCAAGGCAGGCGAACCTACTGCCGCGGGTCTGGATTTGGGGGGACGGGGGGAGAAGCGGGATCACTGGGTTATTTTAGTATTTATCTAACCTATCCCGATTAGCTT
>NW_008807820.1:0-207 GCF_000699105.1 Pygoscelis adeliae | reverse complement strand
CCGGGGCTCCGGGCTGCCTAATTCCCAATGCAGCAGGCGCGGGGAGGGAGCGGGCTAATGGTCTCGACAGACGCAAGATTCGTCCGCAGCAGAGGAATTTATTCAAGCAGGAAGCTCTTAATTGCGGTAACGAAGGCGAGGGGTCGGGGTGAGCAGAACCCCTGCGTGACGGCACCAGCCTTCGGCCTCATCCTCGGGGCCGTTTCT
>NW_008807819.1:0-207 GCF_000699105.1 Pygoscelis adeliae | reverse complement strand
CACCGGGCAGAGCACCCAGGTCTTTATTTCTGTGAATGCAGTCAGCAAACGGACTCCAAGTACACATGGAGGATGGATATGCTGAATAAGAAAGTGCTATTTTTATCTGTTTTTTGGAGAAATGGGCTGTTTTCCCTTTTAAATGACATCTCCAAGGTGACACGGAGTGGCAGAGCTGGCAGGACCTGCTGCCACATGCCTGCTGCC
>NW_008807818.1:0-207 GCF_000699105.1 Pygoscelis adeliae | reverse complement strand
CTGCTGGAGCAGCGTGGGCAGCAAGGTCTGGCTTTGCTCAGCGCTATTAATTGTGCTCTGTTTGATCACAGCCTGAGCGGGGCTGCTGCAGGGGGTTATGCGTAACGGGGGATGTGTTGTGCTTTCTTGGCTTTTCAACTTTGCCAGGCTTGGTGGCAGGAGACAGAGCCCAGAGACATGGCCCAAAGGGGCCTGTGGCCACCGTGA
>NW_008807817.1:0-207 GCF_000699105.1 Pygoscelis adeliae | reverse complement strand
AACCCTGAGGAGATAAGGGGAGCTCATGGTCCGTCCCCCCTGCCATTGCACACCAAGAAGACAGCTTTTAAAACAAGAAAATTTGGTCCACTGGAACCCAAAGGTACCATGATTTTAACTCCCAAAACTTTGAGAACAGAGGGAGAACAGACTCTTTATAAAAACCAATGCCTCAGAGATTTTCTTGGCAGCAGCTTTGGAGAAAGA
>NW_008807816.1:0-207 GCF_000699105.1 Pygoscelis adeliae | reverse complement strand
TCCCAGCAGGTCAGGTTTTGCTGTCTGTATTGGTAAAGTGAAAAGTGTCATGCGCTTAATTTTTTCTCTATGAATGACACACTGTTTGGACTAGATGCACCCCCAAAAGCCCAGGCTTTGTTTCTAAGCTTTATTAACGTGTTTGGAGAGTATTGCCTCCTGAAGGTATCGTGTTCCTGATGAGGAACGGTTACTTCTAATTAAACT
>NW_008807815.1:0-207 GCF_000699105.1 Pygoscelis adeliae | reverse complement strand
TGTGCCCGTCCCCCTGCCCCTCACCCTGCCCCAGGCTGGGCTCCCACCCTCACCTCCATGGGTGGTCCCAGTCTGGGGTCCCCCTCCCAGTGTCACCCAAAGGTCCCAGCCCAGGGGTCCCACCCTGGGGGGTCCCAGTGCTAGGGGTCCCAGCTCGGGAGTGCCCACCCTGAGGGGGTCCTGGCCCAGGGGTGTCTCTGCGGTCCC
>NW_008807814.1:0-207 GCF_000699105.1 Pygoscelis adeliae | reverse complement strand
CTAGGGGCTGCCCCGCGCCGGGGCGAGCTGCTCGTTTCAGAGGGGAACCGAAGCGGGCGCGGTACCTGCGGTATTTCAGCAGCCCCCATCCCCTCGAGGAAGACCGCCCCCGAGCAGCGAAGGGGTATGGACGTGGCCGCAGGCGTTGGAATTGAGGGGAGGTGGGTGAGTCACGGCGTTGCGACCCTCCCTTTCCGCAGCCGACGC
>NW_008807813.1:0-207 GCF_000699105.1 Pygoscelis adeliae | reverse complement strand
CCCGAGCCGGCACGGGCCGGTCCACGGAGGGAGGGGAGAAATGGGACTTTACCTCTTTCGCTGAGGATGCCGTCAATGCTGTGCTTGGCCTTCTTGTCGCCTTCCTCCACCTCCTTCCTTTCCAGCTCGGCCTCCTCTTCCTCGCCTTTCCCAAACTTGCTCCGCAGGATGCGGCTGATGGAGCTCACTTCGGGGGGAGCGCAGAGC
>NW_008807812.1:0-207 GCF_000699105.1 Pygoscelis adeliae | reverse complement strand
GCATCATCCGCGCCGTCTGGGGCTGCGGGGACGGGCACGACTACGTCATGGATACGGATTCGGACTGTAGCACGGTGCTTGTCGACAACGCCTTGTCTGTCAAACGGGAGTGGAACAAGAGCACGGCGCAGCGCTTGACTGACAATGGGGCCGGGGCAGACAACGCCGAGGCTGTTTCTGCTCCCAAACCCCAGCATGCTCCAGCAA
>NW_008807811.1:0-207 GCF_000699105.1 Pygoscelis adeliae | reverse complement strand
GAACGTCTTCTACCCGCTCATTTACCAGACCCGCTGGAGATAGGCATGGGCGTGCAGCCAGCTGCGGGAGCAGGGCTGCCGAGGCACGCGCCGTCCTAGGACGCTACGCGACGAAGACATCGGGCAGCAGAACAGAAACTGCCGGGAAGGACTCGCCAAGGGAAGTATGGGGCCATCGGCTCCTGCCTGTCTGCTCTGGCATCTCCC
>NW_008807810.1:0-207 GCF_000699105.1 Pygoscelis adeliae | reverse complement strand
AAATGCTTCCCATGTTCGCCCCGCTCCCTGCAAGTGCTGTGTGTGCTCAGCCCGAGCTGCATCCCTTCCCTGCCCTGTGCGCGCAGCCGGGCTCTTTCCTCACTTCCAAATCTTTTGGTTTCGCTTTGAGAAATTCTCCCCTGATTGGAAGGAACGGAGACAAAAAAATAACCCTAATAAAAAAAAAAAAAAAAGAAGACAGAAGAG
>NW_008807809.1:0-207 GCF_000699105.1 Pygoscelis adeliae | reverse complement strand
TGCATTTGCAGGCAGGGATGGAGTGTGTGCGTGCCTCTGTTGGTGAGGAGGGTGTATCTGCACCCGGGGATGTGTTTGTGTGTTTGTGTGTTGGCTGGAGGGTGTATTTTTCCACCCTGGGGTTGTGTGTGTGCGTTGGTGCTCTGTGTGTGTGGTTGCAGGTGTGCGAGGGGATGTGCTCGGGGCGGGTGTTGCATGCCCTGCACA
>NW_008807808.1:0-207 GCF_000699105.1 Pygoscelis adeliae | reverse complement strand
CAGCCCCCCCCGGGAGCCAGCGCAGCCCCGGAGAGTCCCTTCGGGCAGGTAAGCGGTGCAGAGATGCTTCGTGCCCCGAACTGCCTGGTTTCAGAGCAGTTTTTCTCACATCCCTGATTTTTTTTTTTCCCCTTTGCCTCTGGAGATACCCAGCACCAGGCTGGATGGAGGGGGGAAGCAGCAGCTCCCCGGCCCCTCTCCGCTCCC
>NW_008807807.1:0-207 GCF_000699105.1 Pygoscelis adeliae | reverse complement strand
GCCTAGTTCTTAAAAGAATCCTTTTTTTCGTGGATTCATTCGTAAAGGATCATTCCTCCGATTCACCCGGTGGTGAATTTGGAACGGACGCGGTCCCCGATCGCCTTTCCCTGTGCTCCCTTCGCTCAGGCAACGGGGACGTTCAGCTGATAAGCTGCGGCGCCGATAAAAGTATTTATTTCCGCAACGCTCAGAAGGTGGGTTAGC
>NW_008807806.1:0-207 GCF_000699105.1 Pygoscelis adeliae | reverse complement strand
ACTGCTAATTTATTTTGTGGAACGCTTAAATTAGTAAACTATAGTCTCTCTGTTGTTGCAGGTCTACTGAAAGAGCGGCACTGTAATGGATGAGCCAGTTCTGCCAGTTCATGTTAGCTGAGCAGGTTAGCTCTTCCACTGCTGTAAACCAACAGCAAAGTGGAGAAATAAAACTTTAGTCTCACCAGCATTTCTTCTACAAGCATT
>NW_008807805.1:0-207 GCF_000699105.1 Pygoscelis adeliae | reverse complement strand
TGAACCCGTCCTCATCCACCTCCGGGCAGCCCTGTGGGGAGATGCTCGGAGAGGCGCTCGCTCCCCAGTCCTCCCAGTATGGAAAAAACCAGCCCCAGGGCTGGCACTGGGATACTCACCACCTCGGCATCCGGGGATTCCCTGGGGAATGACAGGGGCAGCATTAGATCCCGAAGCGGGGAAGGGCTGCGGGATGCGGGGGCGCAG
>NW_008807804.1:0-207 GCF_000699105.1 Pygoscelis adeliae | reverse complement strand
TAGAAAACAAAATTCATAATTTTAAAAAAGAGAAGAAGCCTAATGCACGGGTGTTACTGGCGCACGCCGGCCCGGCGAGCTGGGGGGGGCTCGCTTATCTGTCGTTGAGCTGCGGGGAATTTGTCTGCTCCTCCTCGTCCTCCTTGTCGTCCTTCATGCCTTTGAGTCGCTGGCGGGCGAAGTCTTCGAACACGATGTCGTCGTCAC
>NW_008807803.1:0-207 GCF_000699105.1 Pygoscelis adeliae | reverse complement strand
GGGGGGGAAAGCGTCCCACCGGCTCCGGGGGACAGGCTGGATCCCAGCAGCATCCCTTGCTGCTGAGCACGTGCTGGGTCGGTGCATGGCTTGCAGATGCTCTGGCCTTCCCCTGCTGCTCCCGCTGCCGGCTCCGCGAGGGGAGGGAACGTCCCGTGCAGGGCTCAGGGCAGGACACCCGCAGGGGGAAGCAGCAGCTCTGCCTTT
>NW_008807802.1:0-207 GCF_000699105.1 Pygoscelis adeliae | reverse complement strand
AGCAAAACCCCCCGCACCCCACCGCCCTGCAGAGAGCGTCCTCCCCTCCCTGGCATCACCATCCCAGCGGGGATCCATCCAAAAATTGCTCAGGATTTAGGAATTCTCCAGGTTTGGGGGGGATTTTGCAGCGGCCGGATCCTGCCCGATGCCGAGCATCCTGCGGCACCCGGAGAAATTGCAGGTTGGCTCCCGGAGCGACGGCTT
>NW_008807801.1:0-207 GCF_000699105.1 Pygoscelis adeliae | reverse complement strand
CGGAGCCGCAGCAGCCTCAGCCGCCCCCCGGCAAGCTGAAGAAAACGGCTTTCAAACTGTTCGGAGGGAAGAGGAGCATCTGTACGCTGCCCAGTTTCTTTGGAGGCAGAAACAAAGGCCAGGGGAAAGTAGCCTCCAAAAAGGGCCTCAGTAAATGTAAGACCCACGACGGGCTCAGCGGTGCTGCATATGACAAGGGTGGTGGGG
>NW_008807800.1:0-207 GCF_000699105.1 Pygoscelis adeliae | reverse complement strand
GCGGGGGGGGGGCGGGGGGGGGGGGGGGCAGCTTGTGATGCAAGAGCTGGGGACCCCTGGGGTGCTGGCTCGGGTCCGGCACGGGTTTCTGTTACAGTGAACCTTGGGTTGCTCTCTGCCAGGCTGCAGATCATATTGCACGTGCTCATATTGGCCCTAAATCCCACACTTCTAGGTGGGCTTTCTTTGGGGCCAGGAGCAAAAAAG
>NW_008807799.1:0-207 GCF_000699105.1 Pygoscelis adeliae | reverse complement strand
GCCCCCCCGCCCGCCCCTCAGCAACGCGCCCGGGCCCGCTACTTGCCCTGGCTCCTCCCCTCGTCGCTTGGTTGCGGCGCCGCTTTCGTGCGTCGGGACCGACATGGCGGCGGCGACCGCCTTCTTCTCCTCCTCCTCCTCAGTGCTGCGCCCGGGTTTGGCGCCGCTGAGGAGATGGCGAGCCCTCTCGCGCCTGGCGCCCCGGAC
>NW_008807798.1:0-207 GCF_000699105.1 Pygoscelis adeliae | reverse complement strand
AGCGGGGGGGGGCAGGTTGGTGGTGCCCACCCTCCCCGTGTGCCCCGGCATTTGGGGCATCCACCCGTGACGTGCAAGAGGACACCCTCGACCACCAACCCCTCGTGCCCCACAGCGTCAGAGCATCCTCTCGTGCCACCAACGCGTCCTGCTCAGCTCAGCCCCCTCGAAATCGGGGCAGAGGGAGGCACGGGTGCCCCTTGCACC
>NW_008807797.1:0-207 GCF_000699105.1 Pygoscelis adeliae | reverse complement strand
TGCTGCTGTGGCTGGAGGTGGAGGTGTGTGTGGGAAGGTGAGGCCACCTGTGCTGGGCACCGGGAGCGGCGAGGACCAGCCTGGCAGCCCAGCATCACCCCTCGGGGCTCGGGACGGGCTCCTTGCTTCCGTGCAGTGCCGCACCGGGATGGGCAGGGCTCCCAGGGCTTCACGTCTGCTTCCTGGCTGCCCCCTGCTCTCCGCCGG
>NW_008807796.1:0-206 GCF_000699105.1 Pygoscelis adeliae | reverse complement strand
CAGAAGAGTAGTAGTTACTAAGCATCCAACTTACCAAAGCAATTAGGCTAAATGCACTGCAGCTAGAAATTTAAGCAATGCACTGAATTTAATTTGAGAATTCATGGTCATAAGACTGAAATCTTTAACATTTAACCTAGCAGCAAATTAAATCAGCTTTCTGATCAAGTGAAAAATTCTATGCTATTGAAGTTTGAAAGTGTGAA
>NW_008807795.1:0-207 GCF_000699105.1 Pygoscelis adeliae | reverse complement strand
ATGAATTGCAGATCTATCAATGAACTTTTAAGTGTTCAGAGTCCTCTCTTCCATATGCACTGTTGTTTGTTAGCCAGGTGTATGCCCTAGAGTCCCCCTCCTGGCTTCCAGCTGCTGCTTCAAAAGGCTGCTGGTCTGTAAGCCTTGAATAGTGTCTGTCAGCTTCATGTTAATGTACGAGATACCATAGGACATAAGAATGGCTGT
>NW_008807794.1:0-206 GCF_000699105.1 Pygoscelis adeliae | reverse complement strand
ACAGCTCCTGCCTGCAAAATGTGCCCTGTGCCATCAGTAAACTCCAAGCTCCAGTGACACAGGGCCAGGTGGGGATCAAAATCATGGCAAACATGCTCTGGAGACACGTTCCCTGTCACTACGGACGAGAGGAGACGGGGGAGTCTTTCCAGGCGGTGATCAAGTGAGTTGGTGGGGGTACAAGAAACATACGGATACTGATGCCC
>NW_008807793.1:0-207 GCF_000699105.1 Pygoscelis adeliae | reverse complement strand
GGCTGTGTTGGGGTGGTGTGGGTGCTGCCGGGGCCCGGGGGGGCTCGGTCCCGGGGTGCTCAGCGTCTCCCTCGCTGGGGCAAAGCGGCGCTGCGACGGGAATGTTTTGCAGAACGCGGACGGGAAGCTGACGCTGCAGGAGTTTCAGGAGGGCTCCAAGGCCGACCCCTCCATCGTGCAGGCGCTCTCCCTCTACGACGGGCTCGT
>NW_008807792.1:0-206 GCF_000699105.1 Pygoscelis adeliae | reverse complement strand
GGGGTTGCATTGCACCCCAAGCTGTACAGAGCATTGCAGTGTGTCTGTGTTGGGGGGTTGCATTACACCCTGAGTTGTGCAGGGGGTTGTGTGTTGTACCCCTGTTCATGCAGCACATTGATTGGGTGGGAATTACATTGCACCCCAAGTTTTACAGGGCATTGCAGTGTGTGTGGGGGGGTTGCATTGCACCCCAAGCTGTACAG
>NW_008807791.1:0-206 GCF_000699105.1 Pygoscelis adeliae | reverse complement strand
GCTGATTGGTTTTGGGATTCCTTGAATATTTTTTTTAGTTTACAGAAGCTATATGAGTTGTCTTTTCAGGTCGTTTAATGTATTATGCAGTTAAACTTTTCTTATGTTAAACAAAAGGCTCAAGAAGCCAGAGAAGCTTGCTAGACTTAATTCTCTCCTTAGAATCTCAGTGCTATTCAAAACTTCAAAGTAATCTTTTTTTTTTT
>NW_008807790.1:0-206 GCF_000699105.1 Pygoscelis adeliae | reverse complement strand
CCGGTCCCCAGCCCGACCTTTAGCTTCGCGGGGAGGACCGAGAGAGCCCCCGGGACCGGGGTCCTCCGCACCCCGTACCTGCAGCGCGGCCCGGAGAAAGGGGCCGGGCGAGTCCCGGTGCCGGGCTACGGCGGAGGGGGACGGAGGGCGACGGTGCTCCCGGCGCACGCCCGCCCGCGGACACCGAGCGGCTGATTTCTGCGTGA
>NW_008807789.1:0-206 GCF_000699105.1 Pygoscelis adeliae | reverse complement strand
TCCACCCTAAAATTTCTCTTCCTCCACCCTAAATTTCTCCCACCACCCAAATTTTTGGCCTATGCCACCCAAATTTTGTTCTCCTCCACCCCAAAACTTGTCCCACCATCCAAAATTTGTTTTCTTCCACCCCAAATTTGGCCTCTTCCATCCCAAAATTTCTCTTTTTCCATCCCAAATTTGTCCCACCACCCCAAATTTATTCT
>NW_008807788.1:0-206 GCF_000699105.1 Pygoscelis adeliae | reverse complement strand
TTTGTGAGTGCCGCTGTCGGTGACTCTCTCTTTCTCCCTGCAGACGGTCCAGCCTGGTCATCACCACCAAAATCTTCTGGGGAGGAAAGTAGGTAGCACACCTGCCCCGCGGCAGAGTGGCCAGAGCGCACCGGGCTTTCACCCACCTTTCCTTTTCCAGGGCCGAGACGGAGAGGGGCCTGTCCCGAAAGCACATCATAGAAGGT
>NW_008807787.1:0-206 GCF_000699105.1 Pygoscelis adeliae | reverse complement strand
CCGGCAGCCCCGAGGCCGAGTCCCTGCCGGGGTGAAGCAGCGCTGGCTGCCCATCAGGTCACCCCTTCCTGGGCTGTCTGCGTTGAGACACGACTCCAAAACACACCTCCCTCTCCCACGCTGCCTCTCAGAAGCCAGCCTTTTTCCTGAGACGGGCTTTGAACTACAAGCCAGCTACTGAGGGTACAGAAGACTCAAAACCAGAC
>NW_008807786.1:0-206 GCF_000699105.1 Pygoscelis adeliae | reverse complement strand
CGCTGTACTTGCTTCACGTGCAAAGTTTACAAGCTAAAACATTAGGAGATTTTTGCCACCCGGCACTTCCGTACCTACAGCAGTGACTGACACTTCTACTTCTCCTGCTGGAAATACTCTGTCCTGGCAATACTTTTCTCCCGGTATCACTAGGAGCGCAGGGGTAAAACAGGCTGTTTGATTTTAAAACACTGCCCTCCGTTTAT
>NW_008807785.1:0-206 GCF_000699105.1 Pygoscelis adeliae | reverse complement strand
CCCTGGGACCCCCCCCCATCCTGCTCCCCCCAGCCCCCCAGGACACACAGCCCCGGCTCCCCACCGCCTCCCACCCAGCTCCTGTGGACTCGTACCTCGGTGGGCCCCCGGAGGACAGCGGAGCCGGGGGCTGGGGCGTGGGCAGCCCCCGTAGTGCAGGGCACCCTCTGCCCGGCAGGCTTGGGCCGTCTACAAGGGGAAGTACC
>NW_008807784.1:0-206 GCF_000699105.1 Pygoscelis adeliae | reverse complement strand
GATGCTTTGAAGTCTCATGAATATGAATCTGTGGCTTGGGGCGGGAGCGGAGGGTCTGTGGCTAATCTCTCCCTTGCCATGGTGACAGGTGTGACAAACAGCATGGGGGCCAGGAGGCGAGGGCAGGGAGCAGGCAGGGACAAGGGATGGGGCTGCCCTGCTGACACAAAGGGCAGCCCTGGCGAAGGGGGACAGGTGGCTGGGGT
>NW_008807783.1:0-206 GCF_000699105.1 Pygoscelis adeliae | reverse complement strand
ACCAGTGGGAAAGTCTGGAGCAAGAAAGAATTAACCTCAGTGGTGGAGGATCAATCTAGGGAACATATAAACAAACTGGGCATACATAAGTCCACAGGATCTGGTGGGATGCACCCACAAGCTGGCCAATGTCACTGTGACACCACTGTCAATTATCACTGAAAGGTTGTGGTGACTCTGGGGAGGTTCCTGAGGACTGGAAGAAA
>NW_008807782.1:0-206 GCF_000699105.1 Pygoscelis adeliae | reverse complement strand
TTGCTGCTGGCGGCCCGACCTCCCTGGCACGAGCGCCCCTCCGTGCCCCCCCCCTTGGGTGGGAAGGGGCCGGAGGGGCTGCTTGGGGTGAGGAAGGGAAGGGAGTTGCACCATTTTGGGACCTGCAGGCAAAACACGTCGTGAGCCCCCTTCTCTCTGCCTTCTTCCCTGCCGGCATCTTTCCCTTGGAGGGGACCGGGTGTTTT
>NW_008807781.1:0-206 GCF_000699105.1 Pygoscelis adeliae | reverse complement strand
CCCCCTTCCCTGGGTCCTGAGCACCTGGCTGGACGCTGGCACTGGCAGTGGGGACACGGGCCTGACTCCATGTGACAGTGGCTCCGTGTTGCGGGCTGTGATGGGATGTCCCTGTCTCTCTTGCATCCAGCTGCCCACACTGCAGCCAGGGTGCTGGGACGGGGGAGTCACGCAGCCCCCCTTCTCCTCTCCTCTCCTCTCCTCTC
>NW_008807780.1:0-206 GCF_000699105.1 Pygoscelis adeliae | reverse complement strand
TTCGTGGGGGAAAGGGACCCCCGGGACCCCCATTTTGGGGTTGCGGGGAGCCGTGGGACCCCCCACGTTGTCACACTGTATAGGGCTTGTGGGTGCTGGATCCGCGGGGACCCCTGGGACCCCACTGCAGAGCAGTGGGGACTTAATGGGACTCCGTTTTGGAGCGGTAGCACCCATGGGAGCTGCAGGGACCCCTGGGACCCCCG
>NW_008807779.1:0-206 GCF_000699105.1 Pygoscelis adeliae | reverse complement strand
CCTCGTAGTGAGTAGGGGTTCTGCCGGCTCATGCCCCCCTGGGGTGCCCTCCGGCAGCTGGCACCCCGCAATCACAGCCTCCCGGCCCCGGGGGGGTCTTGGTGGGGGCTCGCAGGGCTGACACCTGCTGTCTCTCTCTGCAGCGGTGTGTTCCTGGTGACCTACCTGGTGCTGGCCTGCTGCCAGGGTCCCCGGTGAGTCGCTGG
>NW_008807778.1:0-206 GCF_000699105.1 Pygoscelis adeliae | reverse complement strand
AGGCATTAGAACCAGGTGCTTGGGTCAGATGGACCTGGCAGAACCATCCCACCACCTGCAGTAATGCCTACTTCTGTGCTGAGATTTTAATAGCTTGGTCTGCACCACCTTTGGCTCTTCCTCATCAAGCTCGTATTTTGGCAAGAAGCATCTCTCACCAAGCATTTGGTCTGAGCGGTCTCCATTAGGTATTGTGACTGTCAAGT
>NW_008807777.1:0-206 GCF_000699105.1 Pygoscelis adeliae | reverse complement strand
GAAGGGGCAAGAGAGACACGGAGTGGTCCCTGAAGCAGATGCTGCTGCACAGCAGCCTTTGTCTCTTCTGCTCATGCCACTCAACATCCTTCTCTCTCTGTTACTACTGAGAATTGGCTCAGATGTAGCCGGGAGCAAAGCAGGCTGCAAGCAGTATAAGCCTAACCAGAAAAAGGCATCCTTATTTTGGGTTTAAAAAAAAAAAA
>NW_008807776.1:0-206 GCF_000699105.1 Pygoscelis adeliae | reverse complement strand
GCTCCTCTCCGCCTGCACCACAGCCGTGGCTCCGAGGAGCCGCGTATGGACGTGGGTCCATATATACGTATGTATATACGTGCCGGTCGTGCTGCAAGCTTGGCTTAAGGGAGCTCTTGGGGTCCGGCTCCTCCTTGGGGTTTCTGCTTCTTCTCTCAGCGTCAGCCGCGATTTTTGGGTCTACTCTGCGTTTCGGGTGGCCCTCG
>NW_008807775.1:0-206 GCF_000699105.1 Pygoscelis adeliae | reverse complement strand
CTCCTGCCTGCCCCTCGGTACCCACAGTCCTCCGCTCCTGGCACTGGGAAGAGTGCATGCTGCCTGCAACGGGGGCTGCCTGGCTGCCTGCATGCTTTGCCACCCTGGTGCTCTCTGCCCCAGCTCTTGGTGCTAAGTTACCCCTGCCCAGGCTGTGCCCACCCTCCTCCTCCTCCTCCTCCTCCAGCTGATGCTGGTGCATTGTA
>NW_008807774.1:0-206 GCF_000699105.1 Pygoscelis adeliae | reverse complement strand
GGACTCCTGGGAAACGAGGCTAACGAGTTGCCCTTCTCTAATTGCTGCTTCGGAGGAGTTGAGAGGTGGCCTGCAAAAAAACGTCCGCCTCTCTCCTGCCCTCCTTGCCCCAGCGCTGCCTGGGCACGGATCGGTCCTGGGCTTCTGGTCGAGGACTTCAAACCAATTTGCTCGTGCTCCGGTGTGCCTCTTCTGTGGGAAGCGTT
>NW_008807773.1:0-206 GCF_000699105.1 Pygoscelis adeliae | reverse complement strand
CGGCTGAGGTTAAACCACGACAGTCCCATTCCCCAGCTCAGTTTAGGACGGGGCGATGCGCCATGGGTGGGGGTGCCCGGTTGGGTTTGGTTATTTATTCCCCCAAAAGGCAAGGCTGGGGAAGGGGTACGGCCGGCTTCGCGATTGCACCGTGGCGTGTTAATCAGCCGCATTAAAATTCCAAGACAGCTCCTGCCGAAGTGGCT
>NW_008807772.1:0-206 GCF_000699105.1 Pygoscelis adeliae | reverse complement strand
GGCTGAGGTGGAAGTCCAAGCCCTCGGGGGTGACGGTGAACTGGAAGGCCACGGCCTGGTGAGCCTCCGCCATCCTGGGGGTCTGCCAGCACCTGCAGGGGGGGCACGGGGATGGTCACCCCCGGGACACGCTGCCCGGGATGGAGGGGGCATCCCTGCCTGGCCCCAGCGCCCTAGCTGGGTGGGCAAAGCCATGGAGGGGGGCG
>NW_008807771.1:0-206 GCF_000699105.1 Pygoscelis adeliae | reverse complement strand
CAAACAAATTGATGAGCTGTTATTCCAAGAGATGGTTTTCCTAAAAATATATAATAGAGTAGAATTTTAACGATGCAGTTCAGTTGCTAGCTCCAAGAGGTTTGTTAGGGATTATCCCAGCAGAATAATGATGAATGGAAGGAGTATAAAAACAACAGAAAATATAAAAAGATTGTGGAGACCTTAGAAGAGAAAAAAGTATTAAG
>NW_008807770.1:0-206 GCF_000699105.1 Pygoscelis adeliae | reverse complement strand
CCCAACCTCTCTGGGCAACCTGTTCCAGTTCCTAGTTTTCACAGTAAAAAAAAAAAGTGTTTCCTAATGTTCAGAAGGAACCTCCTGTGTTGTGCCTGTTGGCTCTTGTCCTGTCCCCGGGACACCACTGAGAAGAGCCTGGCTCTGTATTTACACCCTCCCTTCAGGTACTTGTATACATTGGTAAGATCCCCCTGAACCTTCTC
>NW_008807769.1:0-206 GCF_000699105.1 Pygoscelis adeliae | reverse complement strand
GATAGCTGTAGGAGACCCTTCCAGGAACCACAGCTGCATTGCCCTGCACCAAGAGACTTATCGTGTCAAGGGCTGTAAAGATTTCTTCCTTTGAGCTCACCTCTGTCCTCCCACTCCAGACTGCCTTTAAACTCTCTCTGCCCTACTCCTTTTCCCAGAACCCTACCATGATTTGCCGAGGAGTTGTTCCTTGGCAGAGCTGTCTC
>NW_008807768.1:0-206 GCF_000699105.1 Pygoscelis adeliae | reverse complement strand
CCCTGTACTTCTTGGTGAAGTAGCCGACATAGGACACGAAGGCGGAGACCAGCAGTACGTCTCCGCACAGCGTCTTCTCCTGCTCTCTGAGCATCTCCACTGACTCAGCCCAGCGGACGTTTTCAGATGCCAGGCCCCCGATGAGCCTGGGGGGGTGTGAGAGGAGACTTCGACTGCTGCAGCTGCTCCTGGCGCTGTGTGTGTGG
>NW_008807767.1:0-206 GCF_000699105.1 Pygoscelis adeliae | reverse complement strand
GGGAGACAGCGTCAAAAGCCTTACTGAAGTCAACGTAGACAATATCTATTGCTCTCATCTACCGAGCCACTCATTTTATTATAGAAGGTTATCAAGTTAGTCAAGCATGCCTTCCCCCGGTGAAGCCATGCTGACTACTCTTCATGACTTCCTTGTCCTTCGTGTGCCTGGAAATGGTTCCCACGATTAACTGCTTCATCGCTATC
>NW_008807766.1:0-206 GCF_000699105.1 Pygoscelis adeliae | reverse complement strand
CGACCCCGCAGCCCCGCTCCCGGCGCTAGCACCGATGGATGCCCCCACAGCCGCCCGGGCTCCCAGCCGTCCCTCCCTGCTCCAGCTCCTCAGGAATCTCTTTGGGCTCCCACGAAGCACGCAGGGGACACGGGAGCCCAGAGCGGAGGGGCAAGAGCTGGGTGCCGTTGGGGGCAGCAGCAGCCCAGGGGAACTGGGAGGGCAGC
>NW_008807765.1:0-206 GCF_000699105.1 Pygoscelis adeliae | reverse complement strand
GCTGGCTGGCACTCTGCCCAGCACGATGTCAGGATGTTCATGACGTGACGTCAGGACGTTCGTGGCATGACGTCAGGATGTTCCCCCCAACCGGCCAGGCAGGGAGAGCCGAGATCGCATTTGCTCTGCGCTCGGGTTTGGATGCCACCGGCAAAGGCAGCTCCTTTCGGGGGCTTCTCTGCAAACAAACCTCCCCCCAGCAGCCC
>NW_008807764.1:0-206 GCF_000699105.1 Pygoscelis adeliae | reverse complement strand
GTACGGCCCCTGTGGTGGGGATGGGGAGCTGCCACCCCCAGCCCCGAGGCATCCCCCGCCGTCCTGGGCTCTGCCCACACAAACCACACACACTGCCAGGCTAGAAAAAAAACAAAAACCAAACCCACAAGTTTATTGAGCGCTGCTCTGGCTCCAGCAGCCCCGTTTTCAGGGAGGAGGGAGCTGCAGGCAGGCGCTGCCCGTGC
>NW_008807763.1:0-206 GCF_000699105.1 Pygoscelis adeliae | reverse complement strand
TGGCGTGGGGGGCCGTGGGAAGCTGGGGTGCAGGAGGGGGCTGTGCGTGCTTGCAGGGCTGGTGCACAGGCGTGTGTGGTGGGGCTGCAGTGTGCACTAGCATGTGCAAGGGGAGCTGCAAAGGGGGGGAGCTGGGTAGCCTGGCTCTTCCCCACACACCTTCCCCCAAGGCTTTCTGAGCCCCTCAGCATGGCACCCTGGCCAGC
>NW_008807762.1:0-206 GCF_000699105.1 Pygoscelis adeliae | reverse complement strand
AAAAAAAAAAAAAAGGAAAAAAAAAAATACCCCTTTTCCGCACCGCCCAGCGCTTCGGCCGTGGGGGTTGACTTCTGGGAAACCCCCGGGCATCCGGTCCCGCTAGGGGGGACGGCCGGCCCTGGTGTGGGGACAGATGACCCCGGTAACCCTCCCGGTCGGCCACCACGGCAGCTGCCCCGCAGCATCCTCCCGTCGGCGTCACC
>NW_008807761.1:0-206 GCF_000699105.1 Pygoscelis adeliae | reverse complement strand
GCTTCCTCCCCCTCCTCCCCCCCTTCTTCCCCATCACTCACCAGAACGACTTCTGGGCTGCTGGCCGCAAACACGTCGTGTGACCATGACTGTCCCGGCAGCGGAGACTTGTCCCCTTTCCGTTGCAAGCGCAAGCCCACCGTGTGGTGGCCCATGCTGTTGAGCAGCTGCGCGACTTCCCCGGATTGCAGGTTGTCAAAATAGAC
>NW_008807760.1:0-206 GCF_000699105.1 Pygoscelis adeliae | reverse complement strand
AAGGTTGAGTTGTTTATAGCTGTGTGGTCTTCAGTGCCAGCCTGCGCCCATCTCTTACCATCCCATGTCTGTACTCCTCTGTGCTGCACCCTGCATCTCCGCTTAAGGTTCCTGGTATCCAGGTCTGTATTTCTCTACACTATAACATCATGTGAGAGTCATAAATGTCTCATTAGACATAGAATAACTGCTTGTTACTGCTATCT
>NW_008807759.1:0-206 GCF_000699105.1 Pygoscelis adeliae | reverse complement strand
TCCCCAAAGGTGGGTGGCCCGGGGCACCAAATCCTGGGCTGATTTGGGACACCCTTGAGCCACCATGGGACACCAACCCCAGGTGTGCCACACACCCCATAGGCAAGGGGACATGTCCCCTCCGTGCTGGTGGTGTCCCCAGCGTCACCAGCACCGCGCCAGCAGCATGGCACAGGGGACGGTGGCAGCCGGAGGCGCAGGGTCGC
>NW_008807758.1:0-206 GCF_000699105.1 Pygoscelis adeliae | reverse complement strand
CTCAGTGCCCAAATGCAGCAGGACAGAGAGAGACAAGGGAAGAGAAAAACAAGAGGAAGGACAGAGCGAGATAGCTAAGAGGTGTGGGACAGGGAGCCAGAAAGCAGGACTCTGTGAACAAGAAAGGGACAGGGAACAGGACAACGGTGTAGAGATACGAGAGCTGAGAGATTGCGGGGGAAAACACAGGGAGAGAGAGATGGAGA
>NW_008807757.1:0-206 GCF_000699105.1 Pygoscelis adeliae | reverse complement strand
AAAAAAGACAAAAAAAAAAAAAACAGAACAAGAAAAAACGTTTTAAAAAAACCCCAATAAACACCCCAAAAGGTGCAGAGCCCGCCTGATGGGGCCCGGCGGAGGCGGCGCCGTGCTGCTGGGTGGCTCGGGCGAGGGATGGGGCGGTGCAGGAGGCAGGGGACGTGTTTTCGTGAGGTAAAGTGGGGTCAGGGAGGGAAGGTTTT
>NW_008807756.1:0-206 GCF_000699105.1 Pygoscelis adeliae | reverse complement strand
AGCCAAAGCTGGCCAAGCCAGCCCAGAGCCCCGCCACGAGGTTCCTCCCTGCCCCACGGTGAACACTATCTCAGCCCCTCCTGCTTGCCCAGGCAGGGACTCGGGCACTCCAAGTGAGGGGTCGGGAAGGGCCAGGGCTGCAGGACAGCCTGGGTCCTGCAGGGCTGGCCCGGGCACAGTGTGGTGGCCGAGGCAGCCCTGCTGAC
>NW_008807755.1:0-206 GCF_000699105.1 Pygoscelis adeliae | reverse complement strand
GGGGGGTGCAGGGGTGCTCGCCCCCCCCAAACACGGGTTTACGGTCCTCGGCATCCGAGTCAGGGCTGTGTGGGGCCTGGCGCCCAGGGATGGCTGCCCCACTGCTCTGCTCCGGGTCCGTGTCGTTGTCCTGCGTGCCCTCCACCAGCATCTCCCGGCGCATCCGTGACCTGCCGGGACACAACCACGGAGGGTCAGCAACTGCC
>NW_008807754.1:0-206 GCF_000699105.1 Pygoscelis adeliae | reverse complement strand
GCCCTCCCGGTCCCCCCACGCGTGCTGTCACGGGGGCCGTGGGGCCAGTGCCCGGCTCCGGGGGCTGCACGCCCACCTCCTCTCCCTCCCTGCCTGCTGCAACTTCATCCTTGCCCGCGGCTCAGAGGGTCCTGCCAGCCTCCCACGGGTGCCTCGAAGGGAATAAAAGGTCCAAGGGGTGCAAACGCAGGGGGGCCACGTACCTT
>NW_008807753.1:0-206 GCF_000699105.1 Pygoscelis adeliae | reverse complement strand
AGCCTGAGCATCTCTCTGCCTGCTCCATCCCCACGTGCGCTTTAGGGGGAGGCAGCCGTAGCCGTGATGCTCTCGGTAACCACCGCCCACGCAGGCAATCTTGTGTCAGTTGGCTTTTTACTGTGGTCGCCAGGAGCAGCAGCGTCTGAGCGGTGTCTGCGGTACGCACAGCGTGGTGGAGGTTTTGCAGAGGGAGAGGGACCCTC
>NW_008807752.1:0-206 GCF_000699105.1 Pygoscelis adeliae | reverse complement strand
TGACAACAGAACCCATCGCTCGGGGACTCACTGGCATCAGAACCCATCACTTGGCGACATCACAGTCCGTTGCTCAGGGACATGACAACCACCATCCTCGCCTGTGGTGCTCGCCCTGGCAGCGCTGCGGCCTCAGCACACGTTACCGTGTGTTAGCGGGTTACCGCAGCGCCACTGCCCCCGCATCCCCCATCTCTTGTCTTGTG
>NW_008807751.1:0-206 GCF_000699105.1 Pygoscelis adeliae | reverse complement strand
CTTTAATGATTCAGGAAATTCATATAAAGTGAATTTTTCCACAGATTAATAAAAAGCTAAGGGGAAAGAAAGATGGCTTACTGCTCTTGGTGCCAGTGAGCCTGTATGTCGACATTTTTTGATGAGCAGTTTGTTTGTTTTTTCCTAGTGTAAGATGTTGTCCAGACCTTTAGTTTTACTTTTAAAATTTACAAATCAAAGTTAAC
>NW_008807750.1:0-206 GCF_000699105.1 Pygoscelis adeliae | reverse complement strand
CTGGCACGGTTTTTGGTGGCTAATGTTGGAAGCAAAACTTGCGGTTGCTGCCCAGCGACTTCTAACATCACCGTAGCTGAGGGTTTAGAGGAGGAAAATCAAATCGGTTTTCTTTCTTTCCTATGAATACCGGTTCTCAGCGCATAAACCAGCAAGACTCAACCGGGGGGGGAAAGCAAATATAAAGAAGAGGCATATGATCACTT
>NW_008807749.1:0-206 GCF_000699105.1 Pygoscelis adeliae | reverse complement strand
CTGCACGGACTGCAACACCCCTGCACGGGCTGCAACACCCCTGCACGGGATGCAACACCCCTGCACGGGCTGAAACCACATCCCTGAGTGGGTTTTTCACCCGCCACGTCCTCAACAAACCGATCACCTCCCTCCAAGGGGAGACGTGCCCCCCAGCTGCCCCAAGGCTGGAGGGAGCCAGGCTGGGTGGAAAGGAGTCCTCGAAG
>NW_008807748.1:0-206 GCF_000699105.1 Pygoscelis adeliae | reverse complement strand
GTAGAAAGAGCTAATGGCTTATTGAAAAGAAAACTCAAACCACACGAGGCTCAATGGGATACACAACTCCTCAAAGTACTCCATCAATTAAATAATTGATACGGGCCTAGTGGAAGTCCTGTAAGCCGAGCATTCTTTGAAAAAAACTGAGTTTAGCACTCCACCTACTGGGAAAAAAGAATATCCGACGACATTACAGCCAGGAC
>NW_008807747.1:0-206 GCF_000699105.1 Pygoscelis adeliae | reverse complement strand
TGCGCCTGCCTCCTCCTCCTCCTCCACCCCCGGCAGCTCTGTGGGCAACAGCTCACGTTTCCCCCTCTGCACAGACCCTGCCACCGAGAGAGGTGTGAAAACCCTGGCGGGGATGCGGCCAGTGGGCACTGCCTGGGCACGGAGCCAGCCGGCAGATGGACACCCCCGCTGCCCCATCGACCCTAGCCCCCCCAGCCCCCAGGGCT
>NW_008807746.1:0-206 GCF_000699105.1 Pygoscelis adeliae | reverse complement strand
TGTTATTGGGCAGCTCAGGGACGTTACGGAGCAGTTTGGGGGGCCTCCAGGGGGACTCAGAGTCTTTATGGGGGATCTGGGTCTGTTACGAGGTACTTTGGGGCTGTTACGGGGCAGTTAAGACCTTTACAGAGCGATTCATGGTTTTTATCGTGCTGCTGGTGGCTCTTATGGGACGTTTTAGGCTGCTATTGGGGGGCTCAGGA
>NW_008807745.1:0-206 GCF_000699105.1 Pygoscelis adeliae | reverse complement strand
GTGGACAAGTGCGCAGGCACCCTGACGGGCACGTAACCTTGGTACAAGGCAGCACCACGTCTCCTGGCACAAAGCCCCAGCAGACACAAGCTCTGAGGGACAAGCACGGAACTTCTGTCCCCCTCCACAACCTCAGGCACTGTCTTCACCAGCACTGCACGGATGTCCTCATCCCTGGGACCCAGCACCGCCACCGGACTGGGCAG
>NW_008807744.1:0-206 GCF_000699105.1 Pygoscelis adeliae | reverse complement strand
GGGCTTCTCCCGGTGCTGCTGTGCTGAGGGAGAAGCGAAGGGGACGCGCCAGCCCAGCCCTCTGCGCCGTCGCCCTCGGTTTTACCACAAACTACAGCGTTGCCCAACAGAGAGGGAGAACAGGGGAAACTGCACAGACCCGTTTGGTGCCGCAGTCCCGTAGAAAACAAAGCGAAGCAACAGCCGGAGAGCGGCTGGGAGCTGAG
>NW_008807743.1:0-206 GCF_000699105.1 Pygoscelis adeliae | reverse complement strand
CCACGCACCTCCCTGCCCACACTCCTCCTCCCTCAAACCGAGCATCCCTGGGGGGGGCTCAGCGGGGTCTCAGGGCGGTCCCTGAGGACTGAGTAGCCGGAGACCATCCCCTGCAGGATTGCTTTCCCCACGGCCGTGCCAAGCAGCCCCCAGAAACTGAGCCGCGGGGAGCAAACCGGGGGTCCGCATGGAAGGGGGAAGCGGGA
>NW_008807742.1:0-206 GCF_000699105.1 Pygoscelis adeliae | reverse complement strand
TAAAGACCTGCAGGTAAGTTTCAAATTTCCTTGATTTCCCTAAGTGCACTTTTGTTTAAATATTCCATTTAAATTTTCTATAGCTGTTAGGGTTACAAATCCTCTGATTTTGGATAGTGAAACATTTGGGGTAAGCACTTTAGTCTGAAGCTCCCCTAGTATATATGTGTGTGAGTCGTATGTCTATGAATGTTGATGGCTCCCAG
>NW_008807741.1:0-206 GCF_000699105.1 Pygoscelis adeliae | reverse complement strand
AGCCCTTTCTCCCTGCCTCCCCCCTCTCTGCCTCCTCCTCTCCGTCCCCCCCCGTCTGCCTCCGCTCTCGCCCCGCTGGGGGAGGAAGGAGGAGGCCCAGCGCACTCACCTCTCCTTCTCCTCCCCTCAGCTGTTTACCACTCAGGGCTCCTCTGGCCCACAGGGCGCCGCCATCTTGGCCCTGCTTCCCCCTCCCCCTCCCATTC
>NW_008807740.1:0-206 GCF_000699105.1 Pygoscelis adeliae | reverse complement strand
TCCCGACACTTGTGGCGCCGGCCGTGAGCCCTCGGAGCATCACTTAAATCCCACGGGGCGGGGGGTGATTTTTAGGGGGGGGGATTTTCCAAAAGCTGGGAGAGCTCGATCCGTGGGTGAAGGGTTTTTGGGGAAGTCCCGTCCCCAGCCCCGGCTTCAGCATCCCGCTTGCGGTGGGTACCAGAGGCCACAGCAGCGTCACCCCC
>NW_008807739.1:0-206 GCF_000699105.1 Pygoscelis adeliae | reverse complement strand
CTGCTTCACTACACAGGCAAGGCTGAACAGGGCGGGGAAAGAAAGGGAAATACCCTTGTTGTAGGGTGGGAACGTGTATGCTGAAGCATACCAGAGTACCAGAAATTGTTATATTTTAACAACTCACCAAGGAATACCGTTAAGAGAATCCTCCTCCTCAGTCAGTGCCAGAGTTAATGAGCAGGCCCCTTTTGCCCCCCCCCCCC
>NW_008807738.1:0-206 GCF_000699105.1 Pygoscelis adeliae | reverse complement strand
CCTATTCAAGCCATCGGAAAGGATGGAACCCGCTCCGAAATCGCTGCCGGCGAGCCCCGGCGCACCCTCTCCTCTGCCATCAAACGGGGTGCAGAGCCCCAAAGCCCTGCAGGGTGAGGCTGTTCACGCCCCGATTCCCTGTCACCGGCACCCTGCACGGCGCAGGGCAGCAGGATGCGGCCACCCTGAGAAACACCTCTGAGCCC
>NW_008807737.1:0-206 GCF_000699105.1 Pygoscelis adeliae | reverse complement strand
CCTCGGCAGAGCCTGGGGAGGGGCAGTGGTCCTCCCCTGCCAGCCTTGCAGGAGGCGGGAGGGGAGCAGAGCTCGGAGAGGCTGCGCAGGCTGGGACGCGGGACGGGGAGAGGGGCTTAGGACACCAAATGGGTTTTACCTCCACTCCGTACATGAGTCAGAGTTCCCCAAAGGCAATGCTCATCCTGAAAAGCCGACAGCGTGCG
>NW_008807736.1:0-206 GCF_000699105.1 Pygoscelis adeliae | reverse complement strand
GGGGAAAGGGAAAGGGGAAAGGGAAAGGGAAAGGAGAAGTGCTCAAAGACCTAGGTTAAAACACAACTGTGTCTGCTTTTCCATTTTTATTCATTGTCTAGCATTTTTCTTTACCTGAGTGGCTAAAAGGTGGTTTAATCCAGCAGGCAGTTAAACACCACAGCCTTTCACTCACTCCTCCCTCTCCCCAGTGGGATGGGGGAGAG
>NW_008807735.1:0-206 GCF_000699105.1 Pygoscelis adeliae | reverse complement strand
GGGCCGGGGGGGCCGTGACAGTGTCCCAGGAGGGCACCCACCAGGTGCTGCAGGCGCAGGGCGGCCCCAAACTCCTCTACGACGGCAACGCCTACGTGCTGCTCACCCTCCCCAGCACCTACCGCCACCACACCAAGGGTCTCTGCGGCAACTTCGACGGCGACGCCAGCAATGACCCGACCGCCCCCCAGGAGCTGGGGGCCGCT
>NW_008807734.1:0-206 GCF_000699105.1 Pygoscelis adeliae | reverse complement strand
GGTACCTGCCAGGAATCCTCCATGCCCCTGCAAGCCCTGTCCCAGCAGGGTGCTGGAGAGCCCCATCCCGGTGGGTCAAAACTCCTTCTGGGGTCACCCTGAGGAGGGTAAGCCACCCCCTCAGCTCTTCCTCCATGGTAGGACTGGATGAGTGCATCCTTCCTGCCGGCACCCTACTTTCCCATCATGCCTGCCCACCATCTGGA
>NW_008807733.1:0-206 GCF_000699105.1 Pygoscelis adeliae | reverse complement strand
TCAAACTCAACCTGTAAAACTCCAGTGATATCTAATAGCTGACTTGGACTCTCCAGCCTTTAAACTAGGGGTCTATACTTGTGTCTCATCTAACTGCCAGTCAGCCCGATGGCAAGAGGGGTTATGACACAAACATCTGGATGTAGTGTTAAAATGATGCACTCTGGATCCCTTCAGATAAAATCCATCTCTTGTTCTTCCTATAA
>NW_008807732.1:0-206 GCF_000699105.1 Pygoscelis adeliae | reverse complement strand
TTCCACTACCGCCCCGCGGGCGAGCGCTACGCACTGACCTTTGCCGCCGCCCGCCGCGCCAGCCTGGACAACTCGGCCGTCATCGCTTCGCCCCAGCACCTCCAGGCCGCCTTTGAGGACGGCTACGACAACTGTGACGCGGGCTGGCTGGCCGACCAGACCGTGCGGTAAGTGTGCAGCACGGGCTGCTGGCCAGGCGCACCTCA
>NW_008807731.1:0-206 GCF_000699105.1 Pygoscelis adeliae | reverse complement strand
CATCCATGCAAGCCTCCTGACATTTCTGCCTGGCTTCCTGCATGTTGGGATAGACTGCTGTTGATCTTGGAGGAGGTAATCCTTGAGTATCAACCAGCTTTCTTGACCCCCTCTTCCCTCCGGGGCCATGTCCAATGGGACTCTTTCAAGCAGATCCCTGCAGAGGCCAAATTCTGTTCTCCTGAAGTCCAGGCTTGTGATCTTGC
>NW_008807730.1:0-206 GCF_000699105.1 Pygoscelis adeliae | reverse complement strand
CCACCCGGCTACGCCCATGCGGCGCTGGGCAGCCTTGTGCCTCCACCACTGGCTTGAATGGCTTGTGGTGGGGACATCACCTGACAGCTCATGTGGGGCTTCCAGCTGAATTAGCGTCTCCTCTAACAAATGGCATCCCTGGCTCCTTGCTGCCTAATCCCTGCGCAGATGTTTTTCTGCAGCCCCTGCAAGGAGCAGCCCCTGCA
>NW_008807729.1:0-206 GCF_000699105.1 Pygoscelis adeliae | reverse complement strand
CATTATGGTTTTATTTTTCTGTAGGAACTTTGTGGAAGAGAAGATGGGGAGCAAGTTTGTGGAAGGAAGGAGCGTCGAGCTCTCCAAGGCGTACAAGGAGAGCAGCCCCTCCACACCCCTGTTCTTCATTCTCTCCCCTGGCGTTGACCCACTGAAAGACGTGGAGGCCCTGGGTGAGCCGCTGCCCTCTCCTCAGCTGGCACCAG
>NW_008807728.1:0-206 GCF_000699105.1 Pygoscelis adeliae | reverse complement strand
AGCCCGCGGCCGGCGCCTGCCCGGCCCTCACTGTGCAGATAAACGCGCCTCGCCGCAGCCTGCTTGGGGCAGGCACCCCAATGTTGGATGCGGGTCCCGGTGTGTGGTGGGCAGGTCCCGGTGCACGGGAGCCCTTGGTAGCCACCATGTTGGTGGTGCTGTGCCATGCCACAATAGCAATGGCTGCCCTGCTCCCGGAGCAGGGT
>NW_008807727.1:0-206 GCF_000699105.1 Pygoscelis adeliae | reverse complement strand
AAAAGAAGCCACTATTGGAATCGCTGAGGGCAATTTCACAAGGAGCTTATACTAATCTAAGTGTGTGCTGCTGCTGAGAAAGGGATGGTCTGTCTTCCCATTCTCATCCTTTTGCCAAAACATGCCCTTTGTGAACATGCTGTAAGCTCAACCAGAGACCCCATGCAAAAGAATAATTAAGCCAGGAACCAACAAAAAGAAAAAAA
>NW_008807726.1:0-206 GCF_000699105.1 Pygoscelis adeliae | reverse complement strand
GCCAGGTGGGTCCGGCCTGGACTGGGGGGGGAGGTGAAAGCACGCTTGGCCGCTCCCGCTCCTCCCAGCCCGGCAGCTCCAGTTGGGGCGGCTGCAAGGTACCGCGGGCCCCTTGTGCGGGTGAAGCCCCAGATCTCCCCACTCATCATACTCAATCCTGCGGATTTAAGAGCCGAGGGTTGCATTGAGGCTGTGGGGAAAAAAAA
>NW_008807725.1:0-206 GCF_000699105.1 Pygoscelis adeliae | reverse complement strand
CTCTCAGCCTTTCCTTGTATGACAGATGCCCCAAACGTCTTCATGGCCCTTCACTCCAGTATGTCCATGGAGAACATTCGTCTTGTACTGGGGAGCCCAGCACTGAGCACAGCGCCCACACGTCTCACCAGGGCTGAGCAGAGGGAGGGACAACCTCCCTCCGTCTGGTGGCAACGTTCTGCCTGATGCAGCCCAGGAGGCTGGTG
>NW_008807724.1:0-206 GCF_000699105.1 Pygoscelis adeliae | reverse complement strand
CACGGGTTTTTTTAATTATTATTACAAGGAATAGCCAGGGCTTTGCAGAAAATGCCAAGAAAACAAAACAAACCCACCAAAACTCACAAAAGCAAACGCAGAGAGACAGGACAGCCTCTTTGCTGGGGGGGGTGTGTGGGGGGTGTGTGGGGGGGTGTGCCCAGCAAAACCCTCCCGGCAGGGCCACGTGCCCCTGAGACGTCCCA
>NW_008807723.1:0-206 GCF_000699105.1 Pygoscelis adeliae | reverse complement strand
TTTTTTTTTTTTTTTTTTTTTTTAGTTCTCCACTGGAACACCCTTCAGCAGAGAAAGTGGAAAAGCTGCCTGAAAGTAGGCCATAGCAGTGCCGTTTCCATAGAAACCAGTTCACAGCGTGCCGTGAGATTCACAAGCACTGGAGGTGCTTTTGCCCGCCGAGATGGGCTACAGCCGGTTGTCCCCGTTGACCCGGGTCCTCCGCA
>NW_008807722.1:0-206 GCF_000699105.1 Pygoscelis adeliae | reverse complement strand
CCGTTTGCAGCGGGGCGGGCTGCTGTGGGTGCTCCCTACCCTTCGTGGCCTCTGCTCGGCAGGGAGATGCCACTGGAGGACGGGGACCCGGCGAGCTGGAGGGGACAGCAGGTCAACGGCAAGGTCAGCGGTACCCCCCAGCTCAGGGGGACGGGGGACCCCCCGCCCCGGGGCACGCCAGCTCCCGACGGCAGCAGGACGGAGGC
>NW_008807721.1:0-206 GCF_000699105.1 Pygoscelis adeliae | reverse complement strand
CGATGGTGGCCCCCATGGGCAGGCAGAAGACTGGCACCGATTCAGGCAGGGGGAAGGACTCGCTGTCCTGCTCGGGGTAACGTCCCAGCAGCCCTGGACGGACGGACGGACAGACAGAAAGATGAACCTCACCTTACCGTTTCCCCCATCCAGCCGAGGAAGGGGAGGGGAGGGAGCGGCTGGGTGGGCGCCCGGCAGCCAGCCAA
>NW_008807720.1:0-206 GCF_000699105.1 Pygoscelis adeliae | reverse complement strand
GTCTTACTGCCTGCAGGAGAGGAGGGGGTGAGGGCTGGAGCCAGCACAGCCCCCTGCCCGCCCAGCCTGCGCCAGCTCCACCTTTGCTCTTGCCCTTGTGCTGGTCTGAGAGGTGCTCGGTCCGCGTCCGCGTGATCAGCTCCACGTTGGACGCACCGTAGACCTGGCCGAGGAGGGGCAATGCCAGAGGTAGATACTCCCCCCCC
>NW_008807719.1:0-206 GCF_000699105.1 Pygoscelis adeliae | reverse complement strand
ACACGCGTGACGGAGACATGCCAATGAGCAACAGAGACATGCCACTGGGAGAGGCTGGGTGTGCATGCAGGTGGGCAGGTCACGGTGTGGGGGCGTGGGGTGCAAATACAACTTTATGATCGGCAAGACACAAATGGCTGCGAGAGAGCCACTGAGGACGGCTGGGACCAGAGGGGATCGGAGACCTCTGTGCTCGGGAGCCACTT
>NW_008807718.1:0-206 GCF_000699105.1 Pygoscelis adeliae | reverse complement strand
CTTCCAACCTTAATGATTCTATGACTGACGTTCTGGGACCGTTCTCTGCCTAGAACCCAGCCGCCGCCTCGGCTCCCGGTGGGTCCCAGTCACAAGTTCGCCAGTAACTACTACTGCAGCCGGGATGGACGCCGAGAGTCCCTCCCGCCCATCGTGGTCGCGGCGGCACAGAAAACCCTCGCTGCGGGGGCTCAAGCTGGCAGGTA
>NW_008807717.1:0-206 GCF_000699105.1 Pygoscelis adeliae | reverse complement strand
CCCGTACTCACAGCTGGGCCCCAGCAGCTGGTCCAGGATGGGCAGCGTGTACAGGCATATTTGGAAAACAAAGTGGGCGAGGAGGAAGAGGATGCTGGTCCCCAGCAGAGCTTTGAGAAGGCGGCTGGTGTGACCTGCGAGACACGGGCACCCCATTACCCATCGCCCGAGGTGACCCCAGGATGCGCCAGCATCCCCAGCGGGGA
>NW_008807716.1:0-206 GCF_000699105.1 Pygoscelis adeliae | reverse complement strand
AAGCCTAAAGGGACTATTGAATATTCTGTGGAATCAAGAGATACTTTAGACAGTATTGCCTTGAAATTTGATATATCACCCTCAGGTAACTGATTGAAGTCAAGCTCCATAACCTTATCGGTGTCCCAGAGAGGGATGTCAATAGACCCCTGCCAGCCGCTCGCTCACCCACCCCACCTCCCCACCCCCTCCAGTGGGATGGGGGA
>NW_008807715.1:0-206 GCF_000699105.1 Pygoscelis adeliae | reverse complement strand
CCCCCGCCTCTGCTCAGCAGGGCTTTGGTGGCAGCCCGGCCCCTCTGCTCAGGAGCAGCCCAACTCAGGCTCCCTGACACCCTCAGCTTTACTGCAGGCCATTTGCATACAGAAAGGCCACATCAGCCCTCAGCAAAAAGTCACGTCATGGCCAGTAGCTAAGGCAGCGAGTACCCTGCCTGCAGTGGTTACCAACTGCTTTTACA
>NW_008807714.1:0-206 GCF_000699105.1 Pygoscelis adeliae | reverse complement strand
CATCCCTGCATCCCCTCTCCATCCTGCTTGGAGCAGCTCCAAAGGTAGCCAAACGCCTGGCTCCAGCAGGGTTGGGGCAGCTGCAGACGCCCCTCTGCAAGGGGCAAGCAGGGCTCAGCACTGCCCGCTCCCTGCCGGGGCAGCCCCCCCCAGCTTGGGCACCGCTGCCATGGTTGCCCGTCCCCAGTGCCAGCAGGAGGGACGGC
>NW_008807713.1:0-206 GCF_000699105.1 Pygoscelis adeliae | reverse complement strand
GAGAGGCGGGTTATGGCTCTCGCTGCCAGCACAGGGCTTGTGCATGGGAAACCTAATGAACATCCAGGGCTGTGCTGGGGGGGCTGGCGCTGCTGGGGTTCCCCCCGGCCCCCGTGGCAGAGCATCCCTGGGGGCTGGCAGGGCGCAGGGGCCACCGTCCCCGAGCAGGGCACGCAGGTGGCAGGCGGCAGCAGGGACAGCAGGGA
>NW_008807712.1:0-206 GCF_000699105.1 Pygoscelis adeliae | reverse complement strand
AGCCGCCTGGGCACCCCAAGGGCAATCCTGGCGCAGGGCACCTTGGGCCCGCACGGGTGGGGTTTGCTGGAAACATGCCCGTCCCGGCGTGCAGGGAAGCCCCCTGCCCTCAGCCACCCCTCTGTGCTGCTCCCAGCCGTGGTCTCCCACAGGGAGCCGGCGCGCTGACATATGGCATTGCTCCTAGTTACGCAACATCGGGATTC
>NW_008807711.1:0-206 GCF_000699105.1 Pygoscelis adeliae | reverse complement strand
AGGCCCAGAGGGACCCCCCCGGGCCTCGCTGCCCGGTCGATGAGCTCCCCGCCGAACTCGTACAGCACCGGCTCCCTAGGCACCGCGATGGCCACTGTGTTGTACGCCTTGCACCTGCAGAGAGTGAGGAGGCATGGGGTGAGGCGAGCCCCGGCCGGGTCGGGCGGGGGGACGGTCCCTGCAGCGGGGGGGCACTCACCAGACAT
>NW_008807710.1:0-206 GCF_000699105.1 Pygoscelis adeliae | reverse complement strand
GCCCAACCCCAACCCCTCGGTGAAGAAATTGGCCACTCCCTGGCCCCCACGGCGATGAAGTTGCTCCAAAAAGCCGCTCGGGAAAAGGTGACAGTGATCCTCTCAGTCAGAAAATCATACCGCTCCATGTGCTCGTGGACGTACCACACCTTGAAGGCGGAGAAGAGCAACGTTGCAGACAACCCCCCTAAAACCCTCCCCACTGC
>NW_008807709.1:0-206 GCF_000699105.1 Pygoscelis adeliae | reverse complement strand
GGCGTGCGGCCGCCTCTCCCCGTGGTGGGTATTAATTGGCGCTGCTCGTAGCCCGGGCTCCCAGCAGGCTTCAAGGGAAACTCCAGGAGCCGAATACACCCAGACATCCCAGGAGCCAGCTGCAGCTCAGGCAGACACATAATTAGAGATAAGACCCAAGCCTGGCTGCAGATCTCTCCCCAGAATCTATTAGCGTTTTTTTCCAC
>NW_008807708.1:0-206 GCF_000699105.1 Pygoscelis adeliae | reverse complement strand
GTGTTCTCCCTAAGATTGGGGTTAAGCTCGTGCTATGATTGTGTTCCATTGGACCGAAAGTTCTGGTTTTCAAAGCTCTCTTCTCTGTGTCCGATGGCAGTGGAGATGGTGCATGGGCTCCCGGTTAACTCCACAGGCTGCTTCACATATGACAGGACGGATGGCAAATAGTGGTCCCTCTGGAAATGAATTTGGAGGGCTCAGGA
>NW_008807707.1:0-206 GCF_000699105.1 Pygoscelis adeliae | reverse complement strand
TGCCAAGAACAACTCTTAAATCAGTG
Source organism: Pygoscelis adeliae (assembly GCF_000699105.1). Lineage (NCBI taxonomy): Eukaryota > Metazoa > Chordata > Aves > Sphenisciformes > Spheniscidae > Pygoscelis > Pygoscelis adeliae. The sequence continues at coordinate 180 of NW_008807707.1, read as the reverse complement.
ATGACAGGGAAGAGTGAAACAAAATAGGTCTTGACACTGAAAAATAACTTGATAAGCAAAATAAGTACGATGAGACCATAATTTGCTAATTACAAGAAAATGCCCGTCTTTTCCGAAAAATACAGTCTTTTGTACATTCTAATTCAACATTAGACATTGTAACATGATGTTCAGGCTTGG
>NW_008807706.1:0-206 GCF_000699105.1 Pygoscelis adeliae | reverse complement strand
GCGTCACCCAGCCCACGCTCTAGGATTTTACCTCGTGGTCAGGTCTGGACGCCCTCGCCTGAACCAAGGCAAGCGGTACGTCCGTATCAGCAGGGCAGCGCTCAGAGCCCCCTCTCAGGACGAGTCCCCACGCGGGGCTGGTGAGCCGCCCGGCTCTCGGGGAAGACGCGGCCCACGGAGTACCGCGTGGCCCAGCTGGAGGCCCT
>NW_008807705.1:0-206 GCF_000699105.1 Pygoscelis adeliae | reverse complement strand
ACCTCGCTCCGCATGCTCCTGCCCGCTGCCAGCCTTTGCCTCTCCCTCCCGCGGAAAGGAGCCCTTCTCCTGGCGATAATTACTGCAAAGTTCAGTGCCGAGAGAGACAGGGGGAGGGATGTATTAAAATGCATGTGCACAGCTTGGGCCTTGCAGCAGATGTTGGCATAATTAGAGAGGAAAAAATTATGAAATTAATTTGTGGT
>NW_008807704.1:0-206 GCF_000699105.1 Pygoscelis adeliae | reverse complement strand
AGAGGGGTGCTGTGGGCTCCAGGGCACAGCCTCTGCAGGCAGGCGCCTGCCAGCCCTGCTCCCCTGAGGGCAGGACACGCTCCCCCCCCCTCCCTCCGTTTCATCCGTCACCAGTTGCGGCCATTTGCAACCCCAAATCAGTGCTCTGGGATTCCTGCCCTCCCCTCGCTCGCCTCCCAGCACACACCAGCCCCACTAAATCCTGG
>NW_008807703.1:0-206 GCF_000699105.1 Pygoscelis adeliae | reverse complement strand
GGCTTCCAGTGCAGCCCAGCAAGGACCTCGCCCCAAAACCCCATCACCCTGGCGGCATAAAGGCGCTGCCTCCTCCTCCTTCTCCCATTTCCTCACCCGCACTGTGACGCCGGGCCAGCTCGCCGGGCAGCGTGGGAGAGGCCGGGCCGGGTCTAACCGGAGCGTTCCTCACCTCGTCGGTGCCCCGTAGACAGGAGACGGCTCCA
>NW_008807702.1:0-206 GCF_000699105.1 Pygoscelis adeliae | reverse complement strand
GAGTGGGCACGCAGCTCACAGAGACCTGGCCTCGAAGCAGAGCCCGGTGCTGGGGCGGGATGGGCGCAGTGAGGCTTGGCTGGCTGGTACCTGAGTGTTACCCGTGTAACTGTGCCCTCTGCCCCGGCAGGACCTGGAGCTCCTCACTAAGAAAACTTTCCTCTGCAGCAGCTGGTGCCTCTGCCAGGCGTCCTGGCTGCTGGAAC
>NW_008807701.1:0-206 GCF_000699105.1 Pygoscelis adeliae | reverse complement strand
ATGTGACGGACTACAAATACAGATGACTTGCAGCTATAAACACGTCTGGGAGTGCTGCCTGTAATCTTTGAATAAATTTGCATATATTCTCATTGAATTTGGACTGTTCTATAGGAGAGGACAACCACAGCATCATCTTAGATAATAATTCTACTAGGTTTAAAATAAGACACATACAAACTACCACAATAATTCATATTAAAAAA
>NW_008807700.1:0-206 GCF_000699105.1 Pygoscelis adeliae | reverse complement strand
GGTGTTGGCACTGGGGAGCCAAGACCTGGCTGCGCATGGGGGGTGGTATAAAATCGCCCCAAATCCCAAGAAATCACCCCAAAAAGTGGGTCTTGGGACCCCACATCACCCCTCCAGGGAAAAACCAGCCCCCCCTCGGGCAGGATTTCGGGGGGAAACGGGCTGGTTTTGGCATCAGGGAGCCGAGGCTCGGCCGCACACGGTGG
>NW_008807699.1:0-206 GCF_000699105.1 Pygoscelis adeliae | reverse complement strand
CCTCATGTCCCCATATCCCCCTGTGTCCCCATGCCCACCTGTGCAGGAAGGTCACCAGCACGCCCAGGAGGCTGTGTGCCATCTCCATGCCAAACTCAGGGGTGATCTGGGGGGCTCGGTCCACGTGCGCCCGCAGCAGCTGTGGGCACAGGCACTGCTGGGGGTGGGGGCACGGCCACCAGCCCACTGTCCCCTCCGGACACGGC
>NW_008807698.1:0-206 GCF_000699105.1 Pygoscelis adeliae | reverse complement strand
AAACTGAGCAACAGGGACAGGGAGCTGGAAAGAGAGAGATGAAGGCGGACAAATAATAGCACTGGGTTACAGGGCCAAGGAGAAGGAGGCTACAGGCTTCCAGAGAGAGAGGGAGGAGTTAAAAATTAGAGAGAGGGAGTTGGACGGAGAGAGACAGAGAAAGAAACAGCTGTGGCAGGCTACCGGGCAAAGGAGAGTTTAAAAAT
>NW_008807697.1:0-206 GCF_000699105.1 Pygoscelis adeliae | reverse complement strand
GGACGGACGGACAGACGAAGGGGCCACTACTCCACTCTCCGAGCGGGAGCCCAGCGTTTTAATCCCACCACCGTTAAGCAGGATTAAGAGTTCTTGCTTACTTGAGCTAGTTTATAAAGTTTTTGTCTAACTTACAAAATTGAAGTTTTTTTCGACCACTGAGCGGCTTTTGCTTGAAAAGCTGGAAGTTAACTTATTATATCTGC
>NW_008807696.1:0-206 GCF_000699105.1 Pygoscelis adeliae | reverse complement strand
TCATCCCCAATTAGAGAGATCATTAATTACCCACGAAGGATGAACAGCTTTGGGCAGGAACAACCCCCCCCCAGTGATGGGTCTTTGAGGCCAACTCCAGTTGGGTGTTGGGTGAGCGGCTGGGGAGGTAGGGGGAAGGAAGGAGCCGGGGCCATGGCCGGGGATGGAGGAGCTGCCTCATCCCCAATTAGAGAGATCATTAATTA
>NW_008807695.1:0-206 GCF_000699105.1 Pygoscelis adeliae | reverse complement strand
AGGGGTCCCAGCACAGCCCTGCAGAGGGGGGGGGACTGGCCCCAGCCAGGGGCACCCCCAGACCTTCTGTGGGGCTGGGAGGGAGAACCGCAGCCTCTCATTCCCCCCAGGGAAGGCAGGGACCCTCCAAGCCCCCTAGGCAGTGGGACAGGGCTCCTCAGGGAGCAGGGACACCCACATCGCCGGGAGGTGGGGAGAACGGGGAC
>NW_008807694.1:0-206 GCF_000699105.1 Pygoscelis adeliae | reverse complement strand
CCCCGCCCTCCCCGTTCCTCTCCCAGCTGCGCGGCTCGGACGGGTCTCTCTTGGAGTTGCTGGAAAACTTCTTCTCAGCAGCAGCAGAGAACCCAGCAAAACTCGAAAGTAAAAAAAAATAATAATAAAAACTGTGCTTTGTGTGGAGAAGCAGCAGCCCCAGCTTCTTGGTGGGGTTGTGGAAGGAGTTAGGGATGGAGAAGAGA
>NW_008807693.1:0-206 GCF_000699105.1 Pygoscelis adeliae | reverse complement strand
AGGTGGTATTTTTCCTGGAGGGCTACGGCATCGCTGGGAGTAACGCAGCCCTCGGCACGCGGGCGTTCCACGTCCCCAAACAGCCCCAAACGCTCCCCAAAGCACAGGCGAGGCCACGGGGCCAGCTCGGGCCTTGTGCCGCTGCCGCTTTGTCTCGGGGGGAGTTTTGCCTACGATAGGATCTAGTTTTGGTTGTGCTTGCGGGG
>NW_008807692.1:0-206 GCF_000699105.1 Pygoscelis adeliae | reverse complement strand
ACTAACTCTATCCCAGACAAAACCAGTACAACGCTTCTAGGTATCATTCTGTTCACAGTTCTGGGAGTCTGAGAAAGAGATAGATTGGCAGAACCATGCTCTGCTGTCCCTGAGACAGAAACAGGAACGGCCACTGGAAAAAAGCCAAGATCAAGGGGATCCTGTATCCCTCCCCCTGCCACCAGGCTGAAGGCAGTAGCTTAAAG
>NW_008807691.1:0-206 GCF_000699105.1 Pygoscelis adeliae | reverse complement strand
TTTATATCTAAAATAAAAATTTACCCTGACATATAATTATTATTACATCTAAACCATAAGTGCTTAATAATTTAAGTAGAAACGTATGACAAATGCATCAATATGTTGCAATATATGACATTTTAAAAAATGTATTTTTTAAGTCAGTTGCTTTTTTTTTCCCTTCTTTTTTTCCGGTGCTTTTATTCTTTTTTTTTTTTTTTTTT
>NW_008807690.1:0-206 GCF_000699105.1 Pygoscelis adeliae | reverse complement strand
CAGCCGCTCCTGCAAGCTGCAGCTGACAAGAACAAATGCCTCCAGGAGAACCCTTGTCATCGAGATGATATTTGGGGTGCAGCAAGGTGACTCGGACATCTTCCTGAGCAGCCAGAGTACAAACGCCATCTTCACCCCAAGCACGATGTGGTCACAGAGCTGTGCCGTAGCAGAGATGAAGTTCTTCAGGCATATGGCCAGGCAGG
>NW_008807689.1:0-206 GCF_000699105.1 Pygoscelis adeliae | reverse complement strand
ACGGTGCTCGCCTCCATGCTGGCTCCCTGTTTCCCGGCCATCAGCAGATGTCAGCATCGGACCTGCGTCCCTGCGCGGGTCAGCAGAGCCCTGCGGTCGCTGCTGGGGGGGCAAGGAAGAGCTGAAGGGCTTTTTCGAGCGGGTAGCGCAGCTTGCCATAGGAGAACAAGGAGCAGAGGCAGGGTCAGGCCCTCGGCTTATAAACG
>NW_008807688.1:0-206 GCF_000699105.1 Pygoscelis adeliae | reverse complement strand
GGAGGAGGAGGAGGAGGAGGAGGGAGGCACAGGAAGGAGCCCAGGGCCTGTGGCATCGCGAGGGCTTTCCCGGGGACTGGCCCTGAGCAGGGGCCGGGTGCCAGCTGGGTCACCCCGGGGAGCAAGGTGACGCTGAAGCAAGGAAGAACCAGATGCATTCACAAAGACTGCTCTCGCTGACATTGCTTAAATGGCTTTTGATAAAA
>NW_008807687.1:0-206 GCF_000699105.1 Pygoscelis adeliae | reverse complement strand
AGCGAGTGCAGCTGGTGAACACGCACCGGCTTCGGTGCAAAGGCCCCCCCGGCCGCCCTCCCTGCCCCTTAGGCTGGCCGATCCCCGCGAGCATTGGGGCCCCAGGGGAGATGCAGGCTCAGCTCCCGTCCCTGCTGCTGCCGGCTGGGGACGTTTGGGGTGAGGTATGTTCTTGGTGAAGCCCCACTGCTGCCGCCCCAGGTGCA
>NW_008807686.1:0-206 GCF_000699105.1 Pygoscelis adeliae | reverse complement strand
TGAGCACCAGCAAGTCCATCCAGGTGCGGGTGAGCGACGTGAACGACAACGCGCCGCGCTTCAGCCAGCCCGTCTACCAGGTCTACGTGAGCGAGAACAACGTGCCCGGCGCCTACATCTACGCCGTCAGCGCCACCGACCGGGACCAGGGCGCCAACGCCCAGCTCGCCTACTCCATCCTGGAGAGCCAGATCCAGGGCATGTCC
>NW_008807685.1:0-206 GCF_000699105.1 Pygoscelis adeliae | reverse complement strand
CGAGGGCCCTGCTGTGAGTGCTGGGGGACACTAGGAAACAGCGAGGGATAGCGGGGGACGCTGGGGGACAGGGGATTTCTGGCTCCGTGCTGGGGGTCGGAGTGTGTGCATGCCCTGGGGGTGCCCGGGCAACCTGTCCTCCCGGCCCTGCCCACAGGAACGGGGATCTCAGGTGGGGAAACTGAGGCACAGGAGAGGGGACCCGG
>NW_008807684.1:0-206 GCF_000699105.1 Pygoscelis adeliae | reverse complement strand
GCTCAAGGGACCCTTCCTGCGCTTCCCAGGACAAGAAGCACCTACCACTCCCCTGAGTCAGCCCAGCATTAACAGCCATCTTTGACTCTACCGGTACTGCCCCAGCAAGAGCTGCTAAGGGAAGAGCCCCTGTTTGGCAACTGCTAGAGGGCTCTTGGCAGAAAGCTCCTCTGCACGCCCACCAAGGAGCTCCAAGAGACAATGGC
>NW_008807683.1:0-206 GCF_000699105.1 Pygoscelis adeliae | reverse complement strand
GGAACGTGAACGGGCACCGGGGCGCTGCTGGCCCTGGGAACAGGAACTGGGAAAGGGAAGCGGGAATGGGAACTGGCACCGATAACAGGGCACTGGGTGGGGAAGCTCTGCTGGTACTGGGAACCAGGCATTGGGAACTGGGGTGGTCTCTGCTGGTAATGCCGCTGGGGGGTGGGGGCTGGGAACCAGGCACACGGGGATGGGTG
>NW_008807682.1:0-206 GCF_000699105.1 Pygoscelis adeliae | reverse complement strand
GGGGGGAGTTGCAAAGCGGCACTGTTGGGTTTGGGTTCCTTTCCAGCTTTCCTTTAGCACTGTTTCCATCCCCTGCTGCAGAGCAAGGCAGTTCTCAGCGTGCGTCAGATCAGCAGCTCCATGCAGCTGCCCTGCAGATCCCGTCCCTGCGTCGTCGTGGTGCTGCTGGTCTCTGGGAACAGCAGTTTGCTCAGCAGGGACACGCA
>NW_008807681.1:0-206 GCF_000699105.1 Pygoscelis adeliae | reverse complement strand
GGGCAGGGCACGGCGGGGGGGGCGGCCAGTTCCTCCCTTCAACTTTTGCACATAATCTGTTTCTGCAGAGAGCCATCCCAGCTGCCCCGAATCCCAGGGGGTTCCTCACTGGTTTTGGAGATGGTTTGAGGGGGGAAGGGGAGGTTTCACCCCTTGGGCTGGAGCCTGGGGCAGGGTGTAGGGCTGTGATGTGGATGCTACTCCCA
>NW_008807680.1:0-206 GCF_000699105.1 Pygoscelis adeliae | reverse complement strand
CTGGGAAGTGGGGCCTCCCCATACCGTGTCCCCCTGCACCCCCAGACCATCCCACCAGCTGCCCTGCCTGCCTGCCCTTGCCCTGCCCTTTTCCTAGCGATCTGGCAGGACCCCATCTCACCCCTCCTCATGCAGGCAGGATACCAGGGGCCTGGGAGGCTGCCGGGGCCTGGGGCAGCGGTGTGGTGTGGGCAGCAGGACTGTCA
>NW_008807679.1:0-206 GCF_000699105.1 Pygoscelis adeliae | reverse complement strand
GGAGGGATGCCAGCCTGCGCCACGGAAGGATGAGCCAGAGCAGGCGGAGGAGCCGGGGGACAGGGCTCCTCAAACGCTCCCTGACTTTAGGCGGTTATAAAATAATTTTTACCCATTTTGCCTTTAGGATGGAACCTCCCGAGCCTCCAGGTTGGCCATTGAAGCAACAGGTCCCTCTTTAATGGAAACAGCGCCCGGGAAGCACG
>NW_008807678.1:0-206 GCF_000699105.1 Pygoscelis adeliae | reverse complement strand
GTATCTCTGGTTGTATGCAAAAGGTTTTTGAAAATCTACTTTAACATAAGCGGTGGAGGTATTTTAACATTACCACTACTGAGAACTTGGCCTTTCAATTGCATCCTCTGCCTCCCTGCCCTCAAAAGCTTCAGTCAGAATAAAACAAATGTCTTAGCTTTAAAACATAAAACCATAAAACTATGAGTATAATGGTTGAAGACCCC
>NW_008807677.1:0-206 GCF_000699105.1 Pygoscelis adeliae | reverse complement strand
GACAGACAAATAATAGCACTGGGCTACAGTGCTGAGGGGGAGAAACTGAAAAATAGGGATCAAGAGCCAGAAAAAGGAGAGACAGACAGAACAAATCGCGATAGGCCACAAGACAGAGAGGGAGGAATTAAAAAACTGGGACTGAGAGAAAACTAGAGGGAGATGTCAGGGAAGAAAAATTTCAAGAGTGACGTGTACAGGACAGA
>NW_008807676.1:0-206 GCF_000699105.1 Pygoscelis adeliae | reverse complement strand
TCTCTGATGCCAGATAAGGGGAGGGTTTCCCAGAGGTGTCGGAGGGGCTGGGATGCTGGCATGATCTGGGTAGTCCAGGCGTATCCTTTTTTCTTCAGGGTGGGGGCTGTCGTTCTCCTCCTTGCAATGAGTTGGGGTCTTTTAGTCATGCTGACTGAACCATGACTGTGCAGTATACAATGTCAACTAGATGTATCTCTGTCTAT
>NW_008807675.1:0-206 GCF_000699105.1 Pygoscelis adeliae | reverse complement strand
TAAGCTAGTGTTGCATAATATAGACACTGCAAAGAAGCTCTGCAGTGGAATGAAGCAATGAGGGCATAATAGTGCTGTTCTGTATCTTCACATAGCAGTTCTTACGAACATACTACAAAAGACTGTTTAGCCTTACATAGTATCTCCAGCCCAAGTTAGGGTGATATTCCATAGCTGAGTAAAGCCAGGATTTGGCACAGTTGCTT
>NW_008807674.1:0-206 GCF_000699105.1 Pygoscelis adeliae | reverse complement strand
CACGAAGCCCTACGAGGCCCCGGAGCCCTTCGGGGCCCCCCCTGGGAAGGTGGGGGCGGCAGGCCCGGGCGCCCCATGGGAGAAGGGCAAGAGCAGCGAGGTCTCCGTCATGCTGACGGTGTCCGCCGCGGCTGCCAAGGTGAGTGAGGGGACGGGGGGAGGCGAGACCCTTGGGGTCCCAGCGGTGACCCCTCACAGTGATATCC
>NW_008807673.1:0-206 GCF_000699105.1 Pygoscelis adeliae | reverse complement strand
TGAACGGGCAGATGCGCCTGGGCTTCTCCGGAGACATGTACGGCAGACCCGACCAGTACGGCCAGGTCACCAGCCCCCGCTCCGAGCACTACGCCTCGACCCAGCTGCACGGCTACGGCCACATGAACATGAACATGGCAGCCCACCACGGGGCAGGGGCCTTCTTTCGTTACATGCGGCAGCCCATCAAACAGGAACTCATCTGT
>NW_008807672.1:0-206 GCF_000699105.1 Pygoscelis adeliae | reverse complement strand
AGAAGCTGAAGGCCATGGAGCAGCTGCAGAAGGAGAACGTGGAGCTCCGGACCGAGTCGGAGAGGTTGGCCAAGGAGCTGCAGCAGAGCGTCCTGCGGGCCAAGGAGTCGGAGCTGAGCTGCAGGAACCTCACCAGCCAGGTCCACAGCCTGGAGGCTCAGGTGGGCACGGCGCAGCAGGGCTTCGCCCTCCTCCTCCTCCTCCTC
>NW_008807671.1:0-206 GCF_000699105.1 Pygoscelis adeliae | reverse complement strand
CAGATCCACCACAGCTACAGCCCTCGCGCCGCTGCTGCGCGTCTCGCTTGCTTGGCCAATAAAGCTGAAAGTGAAGCGTAAAACTTTGGAGAGGAAAATGAAAAATAAGGAACAAATCTCAGGAATTCGCTTTATGCTGAAAAGGTGCGCGTGTGTTTATAGACATCCAATAAAAATACTTGCATAGCTGTGAATCGATACCATTA
>NW_008807670.1:0-206 GCF_000699105.1 Pygoscelis adeliae | reverse complement strand
AGCCTTCCCTGGCTGCTCATCATTTCCACAAGGCACCGGGTCACCTCAGTGCTTAAACAGGTGTTTAAATGTGGGCTGGTTTTTCCATTTCAGCAAAGCCTTCAACGGCGAAGGGCTCCGGAGCAGAGGATTGCACCGGGGCACCCTTCCTAAAGTCGCAAAACTGTGGCAAAAACCGCAAAGGCAAAAGCGCAGGGAGAGAGAGG
>NW_008807669.1:0-206 GCF_000699105.1 Pygoscelis adeliae | reverse complement strand
CACCTTGGAGTGCTCCACACCCTACGTCTGCCCGCCGGGAGACATCGCCCTGCGCTGGGAGGGCTACGACCCCCAGGTCTCGGTGGTATCCAGCCACCTCCAGCTGGACACGAGTGGGGTCGGCCACCACCTGACCCTCACCACCTCCTTCTCCTGGAAGGATCACTCCAAAAAGCTGCTCTGTGAAGTTTCTTACGGCTCCAGGA
>NW_008807668.1:0-206 GCF_000699105.1 Pygoscelis adeliae | reverse complement strand
GTCCCAACAGAGTTGTGGGGCCGGGGGGGCCGGGGCGCAGACCCCACGGGGCCGGGCCAGCCCGTCCTGTCCCCTGCAGCCCCAGCGGGTGCGAGCACATCCCACGCACTGCCGGCAGCGCAGCCCGTCCTCTTGCCTTGAAGACGGAGCTATTTTTATCGGAACTCAAGAGGGATGTTTGCCAGCAACCTGCCTTTCTCCCTGGC
>NW_008807667.1:0-206 GCF_000699105.1 Pygoscelis adeliae | reverse complement strand
TCTTGATCTCAGTCCGGAAGGTTTGCTGGACGTGGTCGGCGTGCTTGGCGGGCTGTCGCTGAGCCCGGACGGTCAAGGTGCCGTCGTCCCCCAGCGAGGACGACACCGACGTGGGGTCCACGTCTTCGGGCAGCTGGCATTTGTGGGTGAAGGTGTTCATGACGGTGCCGTCCGCCGCCAGCTGGGAAGAAATAATGGGTGAAAAG
>NW_008807666.1:0-206 GCF_000699105.1 Pygoscelis adeliae | reverse complement strand
CCTGCCAATGCGCTGCCAGCTCCCCCCTGCCCGCAGCCCCCTCCGTCCTACCCTGGCAGCTCATTAATAACCTACCACCTAATTAATGCAGCTATAATTTATATCGAGGCACCTCCATCACCCTGACAGCGGTGGCAGGTCGGGCTCATGGACTCCAAAAAAGCCCATACCGGGGCGATGCACCCTGTCCTCGAGGTGGGAGATGC
>NW_008807665.1:0-206 GCF_000699105.1 Pygoscelis adeliae | reverse complement strand
TCCGGCTGCTATGCTTCCTGCCCTGTCTGCTGGCAGTGGTGGAGCTGGTAGTGCTTCAGTGCATAGGTGGAAAGGGGCACTAGGCCGCACATGCCTCTGCAGGCACCAAGCAAGGCATGAGTGCAAGCAGGGCAGCATCTGAGCCCAAGACTCAGTAAGTGGCAGGGTTTAGGCTCTTTGTCTATGCCATGTACTATATTAAGTCC
>NW_008807664.1:0-206 GCF_000699105.1 Pygoscelis adeliae | reverse complement strand
AGGGAGCTGCTCTGCCATGCTCTGCCCGTGCAGCAGCTGGTGCGTGACTGGCAGATATTGGCCGTCTGGGCTTTTCATCCGGCACCTTTCATTCACGGGATTTAAAAGAATGAAAAGAGCTCTCTGAGAGAAAGCAGCCAGGGCAGCTGGCGCACAAGAAAAGCAGCTTTCTATCCAGAGGGGAGGCTGCTGAATGCACGCTCCCT
>NW_008807663.1:0-206 GCF_000699105.1 Pygoscelis adeliae | reverse complement strand
GGTCCCCGCCGGCCCCGCGTCCTCCTTGCTTTGCGTCCGAGGAGCCACACCAGCCCGTTACCCGGGAACCCTGCCCGGAGACTGCTCCGCAAGCGCCGTTTTCGCCCAGGCCGAACGGCACGTCCACCCCCAGGAGCGCGGAGCCTGGCCGAAGAGCGGGACCGGGCGTTCCCGTCGGCTCCGTTTCTAGCGCTGGGAGGTTCCCC
>NW_008807662.1:0-206 GCF_000699105.1 Pygoscelis adeliae | reverse complement strand
GTTTCAGCCCGTCTTTGGGGGGGCCACCACGGGCATCCCCGGCCCCCTCGCCAGCCCCTTACCCGCCGGCATGGTGCGGATGTAGACCACCTCGCTCTGCGCCCCGTAGTTCCGTCCTTCCTCGGCGGTGGTGAGGGTGATGGCGCGGACGAAGATGGCGTATTGGGTCCAGGGGCGGAGGTTGAGCAGGGCCACCCCCGGCGCCT
>NW_008807661.1:0-206 GCF_000699105.1 Pygoscelis adeliae | reverse complement strand
AGCTGTCCCAGGCTAACCCTGCTCTGTGAAGATGGAGGAAGTAAAAACAGGATTACCCTTAGCTACAGCTCCACTGCCTTAGTTTCCATAGCCAACTGCCGTGCACAAACACACCTCCACTAGGCAGAGAGAGCCGACACTAATAAAAACACAAACAAAAGGGTGATGGAAGTGATTCACTGCCTGCGCGGCTGAGGTAAATCTGC
>NW_008807660.1:0-206 GCF_000699105.1 Pygoscelis adeliae | reverse complement strand
GATGACTTTTGTGCGCGGCCCCTCCGGAAAAAGACTTGATTAAATCACAAACCTCTTGTCCTTACCCAGTTATTACCCTTTGATTTGTGATTCCAGGGGCCTGTTTGCTTTGGCTCGGGACTTAGGCAAAGATTATCGTTATTAATATCAAACACAAACATTTTAATTGCAAACACACTGAGGACCTTCACTGGGAAGCCCGGCAC
>NW_008807659.1:0-206 GCF_000699105.1 Pygoscelis adeliae | reverse complement strand
TCCCTCACCAGGCCCTGCCAGGCTCCGGGGACTCGCGGGTGCTCAGCGAGACCGGGGTGCGCTCGCCACCACGGCGTCCCCAGGGGTTTGACCCGGTTCTCCGGGCCGGTTGCAGGGGTGCAGCGCCCGCTCCCCAGGCTGTCTCCTCCCCTCGGTGGGGGGCGGCGCGGGCTGGGGTTCACGGTCACGGCTCCAGCCCTTTGGCA
>NW_008807658.1:0-206 GCF_000699105.1 Pygoscelis adeliae | reverse complement strand
CCATAGGGATCAGGCTCTGGGGGTCCCCATAGCCCCATAGGGACTGGGCTCTGGGGGTCCCTATAGCCACACAGACACCAGGCTGTCGGGGTCCCTGTAGCCCCATAGAGGCCGGGGTCTGGGGGTCCCCGTATCTCTAGAGGGATCAGGTTCTGGGGGTCCCCGTAGTCCCATTGGGACTGGGCTCTGAGTCCCTATAGCCCCCC
>NW_008807657.1:0-206 GCF_000699105.1 Pygoscelis adeliae | reverse complement strand
TGGGTGGGCTGGAGAGCAGGGGCCAGAGGACGGACACGGGGACAGCCCCGGGCGCACAGTGGGGCAGGGGCTTATTCACCCCAGGGAAAAAAAAAACGGGAGAGGGAGGGATAAAAATCAAACCCTCTCTGGCATCTTTAAGAGCCAAGGGAAGGGTGAGTGTTCAAGGGGGAGCCGACCTGCTCCCCAGCTGGAGCACCCGAGCC
>NW_008807656.1:0-206 GCF_000699105.1 Pygoscelis adeliae | reverse complement strand
CAGGCCTGGGCAAGGTGGGCGAAGCAGGAGCCGGGCAGGTTTTGGTGTTGGGAGCCGAGGAAATCCCAACGCCCGAAGCTCGGCCAGGCACAAGGCGCGGAGCTGGGCACGGTCAGGGCTCTGGCGTTGTGTCCCGGGGTCGGTGGTGCCAGCCGGCGTGACCTGGGGCGGCTCACCCCCCTCCAAACCTCTCTCCTCCACCTGCC
>NW_008807655.1:0-206 GCF_000699105.1 Pygoscelis adeliae | reverse complement strand
CGGACTGTCCCATCCCGCCCGCAGCTCTGCTGAAGAACAACGCCCGGAAGGAGAAATCCCCCAGCGCCCGCCCGCTGCTGGAGATCTACTCGGCCTCAGGGCTTCTCCTGGCCGGCATCCCGGTGAGCCGCCCCCTCCTTTAAGCTGCACCCCGAGTGCTCCGCGGAGGTCTGTGACGTGCCAGGGAGCTTGGGACAGTCCCAGCT
>NW_008807654.1:0-206 GCF_000699105.1 Pygoscelis adeliae | reverse complement strand
TCCAACCTTAATGATTCGATGATTCTATTCTATGATTCTATGATGCTTATCCCGGTTCGGAAGGAGTTACCCACGCTTTATTCACACGTGCAGCTTTCCTGCTCCTCAGTTAGCTCTCCTCTGCCATCGGTTCTCTTTCCTTGCGGTCCACGGCCTGCTCGGCCGCAGCAGAATGAAGTCTCCATATCCCTCTGAGGCTCACGCGC
>NW_008807653.1:0-206 GCF_000699105.1 Pygoscelis adeliae | reverse complement strand
TTGAATCAGGTGTCCCACTCATCCTGTCAAGGAATTAAACCACTCAGCCCGCCGGGCACCACCGGTAGATTGTTTCATTTGATGCATTAAGTTCTGGAGGTGTTGGATGTCATCTTCTGCACTGGCTGATTCATCAGTTATGCTGAAGCAACACATGCCTTCAAAATCGGAGCAGTGTTATGGTGTTGAAGAAGGAGATGGTCCAC
>NW_008807652.1:0-206 GCF_000699105.1 Pygoscelis adeliae | reverse complement strand
CCCCATCGTTCCCCGGCTGGACGGGCACACAGGTCTGGAAGTGCCGAGCTGCAGCCAGGCACCTGCCTGGCTTTAATGCCCACATTTATTTTCCCCTTGGTATTTACCCCCTGGGGCCATGGGGGTGCTGGCGGGACCCCAGATGCAACCGGGCGCTCACCGGGGCTCTTCCCTCTCCCAGCCAGGCTGTGCCCGTGCCGGCCGCG
>NW_008807651.1:0-206 GCF_000699105.1 Pygoscelis adeliae | reverse complement strand
TAATGCCGAGCGATTTTGTAATAACCTTGGAATTTACGGTGCTCCGCCGGCACCGGGATATCGCTGAGATCGGGCTGCCGGATGTGAGCCACGGCGTCGCCGTAGGAAGCGATGACGCGGGCCGTTTCGGCGTGGCCGCAGTCCTGGCTGACGATGACGGGGAAGCGTTGGGCCGAAGGGCGGTAGCGCAAGAGTTTATCCAGACA
>NW_008807650.1:0-206 GCF_000699105.1 Pygoscelis adeliae | reverse complement strand
GCGGGGAGGGCTGCCTCCTGCGGCATGCCGGGAGCCGTAGTCCTGGGGCCCGGGGCTGCCGGTCAGCCATGTTGGTTCCCTGGGGCAGGCCGGGAGGTGTAGTCTTCCGGCACTCAGCGTCCGAGCGGCCGTGCCGTGTTCGCCCGTGCATGCCGGGAGGCGTAGTTTTTGCAGACTTGGCTGCCGGGCAGCCGCCTGGCTCTCGG
>NW_008807649.1:0-206 GCF_000699105.1 Pygoscelis adeliae | reverse complement strand
CATCCCTTCATCCCTCCCGAAATCGGCTTTTTTGGTCGTGGTTTTTTTTTATGATTAATAGCTTTTTAAACAATCAATACTTTGCCGAAGTGGCAGAGGAGCAGAAAGCTGCCCCAAGGCGGGGAAGGAGCACAGAAATATCCGCCCGGCGCGCCAACTTTTGGATTATTTACTGTTTATTCCGTATGACAAAATAGAAGTTGCAT
>NW_008807648.1:0-206 GCF_000699105.1 Pygoscelis adeliae | reverse complement strand
ACCTGCGCCTGCGCCACATCGACGGCAAGGGGGAGAGCTTCCGAATCTAGGGGGCCCGGACGCCTGGGTTCCCCCTGTCCCACTGCCCCGGACACCTGGGTCCCGGAGAGCCCCCCATGTTGGACGTTCATCATCATGGAGGTCAAGGTGGACCTGGAGAGCCCCCCATGTCGGACGTTGATCATCATGGAGATCAAGGTGCTCCT
>NW_008807647.1:0-206 GCF_000699105.1 Pygoscelis adeliae | reverse complement strand
CAGCCACGCGTGCACAGGCACACACCGTCCTTCCCGGCGGCTCAGTGCAGCGAGCCAGCTCCCGCTGCTGGAGAGCTGCCCTGGGCCTGGCCCTGCCGCGGGAAATCTGCGGGAGCTTTGCCACGGTCTCCAGGAGCTGCCGGTTTAGGCCCTAAAGGGGCGGCTGGGAATTGCTCAGCCCGGGAGAGCCTGCGCGGCACCCGTGC
>NW_008807646.1:0-205 GCF_000699105.1 Pygoscelis adeliae | reverse complement strand
AACCTTAATGATTCTATGATTCTATAGGTGATCTGCAGAGGTCCCTTCCAACCGAAAGCATTTTATGATACTATCCTGACATCATCCTGGAATTAAATCCCCATTTAAATACACTTCAAAAGGCAGGGGTCTTGTCAGTTTGCTTTAAAACAATACCTAGAATCCTCATAGAATCGTGGAATAGTTTGGGCTGGAAGGGACCTCT
>NW_008807645.1:0-206 GCF_000699105.1 Pygoscelis adeliae | reverse complement strand
GCGTGCCGGCACGCACACACACCCCTGCGCACACGTGCACATACCTACGGGCCGGCACACCCCTGCGCACGGGTGTGCATACACACGGACACACGGACGCACGGACACTGGCACGCACGTGGACGGGCACGCACGTGGGGTGTGCACACACGCATGCAGGGGCACACACGCATGCAGGCGTGCACCGGCACACACATGCACGCACA
>NW_008807644.1:0-206 GCF_000699105.1 Pygoscelis adeliae | reverse complement strand
GGGGGGACGCCCGGTGTGGTGGCACGGAGAGGGGAAAAAAGGGGTCGCCGGGGTTTGGGCGCTGGCGGTAACACCTGTGGTTGACCCAAATCTCAGTCTCGGTTCCCCTTTGGGCAGCGCAGAGGCAAAATGCTGGATTTCTACCGATTTCCCTCGTCAGCGACGGCAGGCGTTGTCCCCCCCCGAGGGGGTGCCGGGGGAGCAGG
>NW_008807643.1:0-206 GCF_000699105.1 Pygoscelis adeliae | reverse complement strand
GGAGTGATAGAGTGGCTTGGTGGGCATCTAGTGGATAGTCAAGGTCAACCCACCACATAATCTGATATATGTACTACTTTATGCCAGTAAAGCAATATCAGGTAGTTCAAACCACCAGGTAAATCAGCAAACATTTTATGTTTATGACAAGAAATGGAAAATGTTTTAAAGTTGGGGAAAAAGTAGACACATTTACCTTTGTCTAG
>NW_008807642.1:0-205 GCF_000699105.1 Pygoscelis adeliae | reverse complement strand
GGACCCAGGTGTCCAGGACAGGACTCAGGCATCCAGGACAGGACCCAGGCATCTGGTAGAGTGCTCAGGCATCTGGGAAATATTCCCATACGTCCAGGATAGGGGATCCAGGCATCCCAGAGGAGATCCAGGCATCTGGATAAAGAACCCTGACACCTTGGTCCACTTTCCAGGAAGCCTTGATCCGCTCTCCAGGATGCCTGGG
>NW_008807641.1:0-205 GCF_000699105.1 Pygoscelis adeliae | reverse complement strand
GGTCCAGGAGGTTGGATCTGCAACCCAACGCCTGCTAAGAAACAGGCATCAAAAAGCCCCTCTCTAAACACTGCCAGAGCAGGGGGACGCGCTGACCACTCTGCAATCACGCCCAAAGACACAGCCATAAAAATAAAAGCTATTTATTTATTTTTTAATATACCATTACAGAAACATCTGAGTAACATTCTCACAACAGGACGGG
>NW_008807640.1:0-206 GCF_000699105.1 Pygoscelis adeliae | reverse complement strand
CTTGGCAAACAGGACTCCGGGAGCGCAAGCCGAGGAGCGTGACCGGCCCCGGGGAAAGCCCAGCCGCCTCCTCCGCAGGCTGGCCTCGCAGCCTGGGTGTTTTTTGCATGTTATAGCAAGGTGCATGTAACAAGGAGGGGAGTCAGCAATGGGTCGGGTGGTGGGTTGAGTTCGAGCTTTTTTTTTTTATTATTATTATTATTATT
>NW_008807639.1:0-206 GCF_000699105.1 Pygoscelis adeliae | reverse complement strand
AAAAAGCGCGGGTGGCTTGAGGAAGGCTGAACCTCTAATTGGGCGATAAATCAGGGAGAGGAGCATGGGGCAGTGCGCGCAGGTGTCAAAACAGAGGAAAAGTCCGTCGGCCAGCACGGCAGGGCAGGGCATCCTCGCCCCCTCCCCCGCTAATGTCACCCTGGTAAGTCTCCTGCCCGCAGACGGGACGGGGAGAGGCGGGGGGG
>NW_008807638.1:0-206 GCF_000699105.1 Pygoscelis adeliae | reverse complement strand
TTTGCAGGCGACGAGACTTCGGTCAGCCAGGATGACTCCGACAACAGCGTCTCCGAGAGCCTGGACGACTGCGACTACTCGGTGGCCGAGATCAGCCGCTCCTTCCGCTCGCAGCGGGAGCTGTGCGAGCAGCTCAACATCAACCACATGATCCAGAGGATCTTCCTCATCACCCTCGACAACAGTGAGCGCCGGGAGCCCTCCCG
>NW_008807637.1:0-206 GCF_000699105.1 Pygoscelis adeliae | reverse complement strand
AATCCACTCAAAACGCACAAACCAACCCAAACCCACAGCCAAAAGCCTTAGGCTGCCCCCACCCCCCGCCGCGCCGCCTCCGCCCCCCAAGGCGCGTCGCCATTTCGTGAAGCAGGAGCACTCCGAGCAGCCCGCTACGGGGGGCAGGGGAAAGAGGAGAACACCGGGGAGGGAATTAAGGGGAAAAAAGCCCCAGCCCCACGGGG
>NW_008807636.1:0-206 GCF_000699105.1 Pygoscelis adeliae | reverse complement strand
GGGACCGGCTTCGGCATCTTTAAGGTCTAGGATCGAGCGACTAGTCATAGCTGATAGCTCCAACCAAGTAAAATGGTGATAACGAATGAGCTAATTAACTTTTTCATTGTTGTTATTGTAAGGCACTATTCATGACGGGGAGTGGAATGGGGGGTTAAACTGCGGGGGAGGAGGGGGAGAAAAGAAAAGAAAAAAAGAAAAAGAAA
>NW_008807635.1:0-206 GCF_000699105.1 Pygoscelis adeliae | reverse complement strand
ACGGTGTCATGGCAGAGCAACGCTCAGGAGCGCTGTGGGGTCAGCTGGAGGTAGCAATGAACGCAGCAGTAGGAGGGAAGCGTTTGAAACGGGCTCAGAAGTCATTCTGGTTTTGGCCGCAGCACAGGGAATCTCGAGGAGGGGCTGGGGTTGGTTCCATGTGGAAATGCAGCCCGCGGAAGGGTGCCGGAGCGACGCAAAGGCTC
>NW_008807634.1:0-206 GCF_000699105.1 Pygoscelis adeliae | reverse complement strand
CGAGACCCCCCGGGGCGGTGCCCGAGGGGCCGCTCGGGGCTCGCCCTCTCCCCGCAGAGCCCCCCGCCTCCCCCTCTCCCCGCAGGTGTTCGTCCGGAAGCTCCGCAAGGCGTACGGGAAGAGCGAGTGGAGCACCGTAGACCGGCTGAAGAACAACAAGCCCACCTACAAGCTCGACCACATCGTGAAGGAGAGGTGAGCCGCCG
>NW_008807633.1:0-206 GCF_000699105.1 Pygoscelis adeliae | reverse complement strand
GCCTGGAAAGCCCCAAGCCGGAGCCCGGACACGCTCCCTGGTGCCAGCACGTGCGTGCATGCATGCATCCCCATACACCATGCGGCACAGGGATGGGGCTGCACGGGCACCTGTCCCTGCGGGCCACCGTTACCTTTAAAGCGGTGGCTGAGGATCTGCTCGAGGATGGCGGCAAAGTTAACGAACTCCTCGGAGGAGTCGTCGAT
>NW_008807632.1:0-205 GCF_000699105.1 Pygoscelis adeliae | reverse complement strand
GCTGCCCCTCAAACCACAGCCACCCTAATGTAACTGCAGCCCCAGTGGCAGATGCTACCTTCCCCTCGCTCTCTCTAGGGTGTAGAAACTCACACAGCTGGTGCTAGACAATCATAGCTTGAAAAAGAGTTAGGAAACCTGAGGGATCCAGCAAAACTCTCACTGACATTTTCCATACTTGTTCACAAGCCAACCACTCATTCCT
>NW_008807631.1:0-206 GCF_000699105.1 Pygoscelis adeliae | reverse complement strand
CTATCCCTGCCGAAACCAGGACATAGCTTTACACAGGTATAATGTAGATGTCTATAGCTGACTAATCAGATATTATAGTCATCGAAGAGAAAATAAGTGTTTCTGAAGCACAATTATCTAACTTGTTATGTAAGACTATTTTAAAAGCAGATGTAGTATAAAAAATATATAAAAAGTATTGTATTGGGCTTGCGTGGCAAGGTTTT
>NW_008807630.1:0-205 GCF_000699105.1 Pygoscelis adeliae | reverse complement strand
AATCGTGCCTGACTACTGTGGTGGCCTTCTATGCTGGAGTGACTGCGTTGGTGGCTAAGAGAAGAGCAACTGACGGCAGCTATCTTGACTTCTGTGAGGCCTTTGATAGGGTCCCCCAACAACGTCCTTGTCGCTAAATTGGAGAGCTACGGGTTTGATGGGTGGACTGTGAGAAGGATGAGGAACTGACTGGATGGCCGCATCC
>NW_008807629.1:0-206 GCF_000699105.1 Pygoscelis adeliae | reverse complement strand
GTGGCAGCGTTAGATAAGGACTAAGAGAGCAGCCAGAGTCCTTTGGTTGGGAGAGGTGAAGCCTAGATGTCCTGGAGCCATGGCAGTGACACAGCCAGGGCAGCAGAACCCAGGGCTGCGGTGGGAGACGCCGGTCAAGAGCCCAGCTTTCCGAACTCCACCAGTGCCCACTCTGCCGGGCTCTCCGGGAGCTCTGGGCTGTCCCT
>NW_008807628.1:0-206 GCF_000699105.1 Pygoscelis adeliae | reverse complement strand
CCAGTACTGGCCCCTGGAGAAGGATTTCCAGGTGTGCTTCGGGGCCCTGACCATCACCAACCTGGGCGTGGAGAACCTCAACCATTACAAGAAAACCATCCTGGAGATCCACAGCTCGGAGGTGTGTGGCTGCAGCTGCCTGGTGGGGGACGGCACGGGGGCACCGGGGGTCCTCCGAGGCCAGGGGCAGAGGAGGGGAGAGGGTC
>NW_008807627.1:0-206 GCF_000699105.1 Pygoscelis adeliae | reverse complement strand
TGCACCGGGGTGGGGGTTGTTTGGGTGCTGGGGTGCTCCCAGCGCCACGCCTTCGGAGCATCTCTGCACCCCTTGCGGTCATGCGGAGCAGCGGGGATGCTCCCAGCACCAGCCTGCCAGGCTCTGGGGGGGCTTTGGAGCATCTCTGCACCCGTTGGGGTCCCGGGAAGCAGTTGGGGTGCTGCCAGCGCCATCCCTTTAGAGGT
>NW_008807626.1:0-206 GCF_000699105.1 Pygoscelis adeliae | reverse complement strand
ACTGGAGCTGACTTGAGATTTCCAGATAACACTACACTCTGGATTTAAGCTAGTTTTAAAGCCTGGTTTTAGAATAGTCTTTCCTCCTCTGTTTATACTGTCATCTTTTTAGTGAGACTGATTTGATTCTAAAATTGTAGTAATTATTATCTCTTCCTGGTGTTGGCATGTTTTCCCTTCTTAGAGCTGCTGCCTTCTCTTTCTAG
>NW_008807625.1:0-206 GCF_000699105.1 Pygoscelis adeliae | reverse complement strand
GCATCAGGGCACGCGTGTGCATCGGGGCACGCGTGTGCATCGGGACACACATGTGCATCAGGGCAAGCGTGTGCAACGGGGCACGCGTGCACATCAGGGCACACACGTGTGTGGGGACACGTGTGCATTGGGGCATGTGTGTGCATGGGGGGGCACGTGTGTGCATGGGGGGGCACGTGTGCATCAGGGCACGCGTGTGCATCGGG
>NW_008807624.1:0-206 GCF_000699105.1 Pygoscelis adeliae | reverse complement strand
CCGGGAAGGCGGCAACGTCCCTGGGAAGGTGGGAGCGTCGCCGGGAAGGTGGCACCATCACCGGGAAGGTGGTGACGTCCCCGGGAAGGTGGCAGTGTACGTGGGAAGGTGATGATGACCCAGGAAAGGTGGAACTGTCGCCAAGAAGGTGGCACCATCACTAGGGAGGTGGTGATGTCCCCAGGAAGGTGGCAATGTCCCTGGAA
>NW_008807623.1:0-205 GCF_000699105.1 Pygoscelis adeliae | reverse complement strand
TTCGCCTGATCCGGCTTTGGCAGCCCTTAATGCGGTTTTTGCCGCGTGTGAGCGGTGTGGCAAGCCGGGGTGGGTGGCGACTGAAGCGCCGTTTCCCTCGCTGGCATTTCTACGGCTGCTTTAAGATTTCTGCCCGGGTTGAGGAGCCCTTTAATCTCCGGGTTGGTAGTTATCGGCTGCATCTATTTACTTTGGCAAGGCAACT
>NW_008807622.1:0-206 GCF_000699105.1 Pygoscelis adeliae | reverse complement strand
AGAACCGTCTCCTCTCTTCCGTGAGAGCTGTCTTATAGCCATCGGAGACGTAGTTTTCCAGCTCACCTTGCTTGTTGCTGATGGCTTCGATGTACTAGAATGGAAAGAGAAGCAGAGAGGTGGCTGCCTTCACCGCTTTGCCCACCGAGCGCCTGCCCCTCTGTGCGCAGGGTAGGGGATGCCACAGCATCCTCCGGAGAGGGGTC
>NW_008807621.1:0-206 GCF_000699105.1 Pygoscelis adeliae | reverse complement strand
CCGGGTCTCAGCGCCGGCGGGGCGGCTTTGCCCGACCCCCTCTGCCTTTCCAGAGATTCTTCCAGGTCCATCCGCATTAAATATTCGGTTGAGGAACAAAAGAAGACCGTGTAAATTTTTAAACAGGGCCATTTGCTCCGCTCGGTTTACGCGGGCTGAGGCCTTGATGAAATTTCGGCCGTACCTTTGCGGAGCCGAAATATTGA
>NW_008807620.1:0-206 GCF_000699105.1 Pygoscelis adeliae | reverse complement strand
CAGGGTGAGGGATGGGTGCCCAGAGCTGGGGACTGGGGTACCAGGGTGTCACCAGGGCGAGGGATGGGTGCCTATACACAGTGGGACCAGGGGTGTCCCGGGGTGAGGGATGGTGCTGGGGGGCCATGGTGTGGCTCTGGGGTGTGTGACGGGTGTCCAGAGACAGGGGATGGGGGGGACCAGGGGGTGTCCTGGGATGAGGGATG
>NW_008807619.1:0-206 GCF_000699105.1 Pygoscelis adeliae | reverse complement strand
AAGGAGCAGCCTCCCCCCAGGGCCGGGGGAGAGTGGTTGCTGCAGGTTTTGGTAAATAGGGCTGGGAGAGCCAGGGAAGACGGAGTGGAAGCAAAAGCGAAGGGCGCCTCTGGCCTGGTGCTGCGGAGTGTGCCCTTGGGGCGCTGTGACGAGCGTCTGCGTAGCAGGCAAGGAGCAGAGACCTGCTCCGGGGCCGCGGCCAGGAA
>NW_008807618.1:0-206 GCF_000699105.1 Pygoscelis adeliae | reverse complement strand
CACGCCAAGCCCGGCCTCTGACCGCTGCCAGCAGGACGCAGCGCCGGGCTGACATTGTTCAGCCTGCTGACGGCTGGGGAATTCGCCTTCTCCCGAGTGCCCGAGGTGCTCCTGGACGGGCGGAGGACAAGCACCCTCGCCCAGCTACGGCCTCTTACTGCGGCATCGGCGGCAGGATAAATGCCAAATTTGCCTTTACGGAAGAC
>NW_008807617.1:0-206 GCF_000699105.1 Pygoscelis adeliae | reverse complement strand
CGCTCCTTTTGTTGGTGTGGGCGGGTTTCGCAATCCCAAAAGCGCCTTCGAAAAGTACGCGCATCACCTCCCAAAGCTGATGGGGCAAGGTGTGCCTCCGCAGGGGTGATGCCACCCCTGCGCTGCCCGCACGCTGCCTGCGCCGGCGGGCTGGCCCGCGCTATGCACGCCCGATCCAAGTCCGTGTAGGTAAAGCAAAAAAGGAC
>NW_008807616.1:0-206 GCF_000699105.1 Pygoscelis adeliae | reverse complement strand
CCTGCCGCTCGCTCTCAGCCCGGCCCTCGGCACGGGTTGTTTATTTTTAGCAGCGCTCCGTCCATGATTCTGCGTGCTAAGAATTTGTTTTCATCATTATTTATTAACATCGTCGCTGCCTCAGGCAGCCGCCCGTGGCCGGGCTCAGGAACCAGGGCCGTAGTGTGGGAGATGGGGCTTGCGACTTCAGTTTCCTTGTGGTTAAT
>NW_008807615.1:0-206 GCF_000699105.1 Pygoscelis adeliae | reverse complement strand
CCTCCCACCAACCTCCACCCCTTGCCCACCCTCCCCAGTCTTCGTGACGTTGACCTGCGCCTTCCGCTACGGCCGCGAGGACCTGGACGTGCTGGGGCTGACCTTCCGCAAGGACCTCTTCGTGGCCAACGCCCAGGCCTTCCCCCCGGTCCCCGAGGAGAAGAAGCCCCTGACGCGGCTGCAGGAGCGGCTGATCAAGAAGCTGG
>NW_008807614.1:0-206 GCF_000699105.1 Pygoscelis adeliae | reverse complement strand
TTTTTTTCTTTTTTTTTCTTTTTTGTTTTGCTGCTACAGAGTGAGGCGCTGGGTTTAACTCCTCTTGCTCCGGCCGAGGGATGGAGCGGGACAGCCGAGCTGGAAGGGCTCGGGGGGTGGTGGGAGGTGTGTGTGGGGTGTGTGTTTTCAGCCTTTCAGGGCTGCCCGGGCGATGGGAAGGCTGGCAGGGCAGCAGCTGCGGGAAG
>NW_008807613.1:0-206 GCF_000699105.1 Pygoscelis adeliae | reverse complement strand
AATGACACAAAATTAGGAGGAGTTGTTGAGACACCAGAAGGTTGTGCTGCCATCCAGAAGGACCTCCACAGGCTGGAGAAATGGGCCGAGATGAGCCTCATGAAGTTCAACAAGGGTCAAGTGCAAAGCCCTGCACATGGGGAGGAAAAACCCCCTGCACCAATACATGCTGGAAAACAGCTTTGCAGAAAAAGACCTGGGGGTCC
>NW_008807612.1:0-206 GCF_000699105.1 Pygoscelis adeliae | reverse complement strand
GGGGGAAATCAGCAGGGAAAGGGTGCTGCGGTGTCACCCTGGCCAAGCCCTGCGGCCACCTGCGTCAAAACCCATCGCAACAGCGCCGGCTCACTTGCAAGAAACCCTTAAACTTCACCAGGCTCCTTTCAGGCAGCATAATAAGGCGTAAAAATGGTATACACTCAACTTTGCACGTGGCATTGCTTTCCTGAGCTGCGCCGACA
>NW_008807611.1:0-206 GCF_000699105.1 Pygoscelis adeliae | reverse complement strand
GGGTTTCGGGGCGGGAGGGGCCGCGTCGAGGCTCAGCTGTCTGCGGCTGTCCCCAGGAGCACTGGTACACGTCCTACATCGACCTGCTGCAGCGTTTCCAGCTCTGGAACATCTCCAACGAGGTGATCAAGCTGAGCACGTGCCGCGCCATCAACTGCCTCAACCAGGCCTCCACCACCCTGCACGTCAACTGCAGCAACTGCAAG
>NW_008807610.1:0-205 GCF_000699105.1 Pygoscelis adeliae | reverse complement strand
AAGAGCTCGTCTGCAGACAGAGTCAGGTGGGACATCCTCATTCCTGAGGTGCAACGGGAGGATTTGCATGCCATGAGGGTTCCACAGAGTGCAAAATGATCTCAGAGCTACTAATCACAGGGGTTTACCAGAACAAATATAATTAATAGTCCAGCTACTTCTCTTCATTTCACTCTTCCCAGGTGAATATTCACGCCAGGTGGAG
>NW_008807609.1:0-205 GCF_000699105.1 Pygoscelis adeliae | reverse complement strand
GGCGCCCACCTGCCCCAGGGACATCGGTCCCCTTTCCCTGTCGACATCGTCCCTGAAAGCTCATCTGGCCAATTCAGCACAGTGGGGGGGCAGAGCTTCGTTTCCCCCAGCCTCCGCCCCGTGACAAGTCCCTGTGCATTTAAACCCCCCCCAGTTTTGTGCTAGAAAGGCCCATTTAGAGCAGGGAGGGGGAGACGGAGCAGTG
>NW_008807608.1:0-205 GCF_000699105.1 Pygoscelis adeliae | reverse complement strand
ATCCCACTTTGGGAATCCATGCAAGACAGGTATAGATTGAATAGCAAATCCTGCTTGCGAAGTCCTGAAGCAGAAGTGACCATTTAAAATTTCAGCTGTTCATCCTGCCAACAGGATCATCAATACCCAAGACACATTCTTTAATTGGGGCAATTAACACCGTTGTGCTAAATGGAGTGGCATTTTTTATTTTTAAGGTAACCTT
>NW_008807607.1:0-205 GCF_000699105.1 Pygoscelis adeliae | reverse complement strand
TCCTCCTCTGCCTTCTCCTTCTCTTCATGTTATTGTCTCCTGCTCTCTATTCCTCCTCTTTCTCCTTCTCCTCCTCATCATGAAGTTGTCTCATTCTA
Source organism: Pygoscelis adeliae (assembly GCF_000699105.1). NCBI lineage: Eukaryota > Metazoa > Chordata > Aves > Sphenisciformes > Spheniscidae > Pygoscelis > Pygoscelis adeliae. Next base: position 107 of record NW_008807607.1, on the reverse strand, counting down.
CCTTCATCTCCTCCTCCTCCCTCCATAATGTGTTTCACTACTGCTGCATCCTACTCCTCCTCCTCTTCGTCCCCCTTGTCCACCTAGTCATGCTGTTCTCTCCTGCT
>NW_008807606.1:0-205 GCF_000699105.1 Pygoscelis adeliae | reverse complement strand
GCGTTTGTAGGCCCCCTGGGCTCTCGGGGCTCATTCACTGCCGTGCAGGAGAGGGGGTCAGGCAGGCCCTGGTATCATGGGCTGTTGCTGCTCAGTTCCTCTCAGGGAAAGGAAGACGTGACCCCACGGCGGTCGGCTACACTGCCGTGGAGCCCCGGTGGCTTCCAGCAGCGGGTGGCGCTGCGGAGGGCTGGTGGGGACGGCC
>NW_008807605.1:0-205 GCF_000699105.1 Pygoscelis adeliae | reverse complement strand
AAATGACATGTTTCTGCTGTCAAAGGTTATAACGTTTTTGACTATCTTTGCTGTCTTTGCCTTCTTTGTCTTCATTTTCTTTGGATGACATTATAACTACTGTACCTCAACGTAACATTAAACTGTTCAAGGACTCTTGCAAATGATATGAAGTCCAAAATGCCTTACTGTCCTCATTTTGGCTGGGATAGTTAAATTTCTTCAT
>NW_008807604.1:0-205 GCF_000699105.1 Pygoscelis adeliae | reverse complement strand
GGTGGAGTTCTCGGACCTGGAGAGCGAGGACGAGGAGAGGCCTCGGTCCCGTCGCCACGACCGGCACCACCACGCCTTGCACCACGCCTACGGCCGCACCGACTGCTTCCGCGTGGAGAAGCACCTCCTGGTCTACGGGTGAGGATGGGTTTGGGTCCAGCTCTGCTCCGGTGGCGACCACGGGGAGGTTCTCGGTGGAGAGAGC
>NW_008807603.1:0-206 GCF_000699105.1 Pygoscelis adeliae | reverse complement strand
TTAACCCCACTCCCCAGGAGCCTCCCCGAGGTGTTACTGCTTCCAGTTCCACATCCTCACTCTCAGAGCACACGTGGTACAAACCCCCGCGTAACCCGGCGGGCACCTTCCAGACCAGACACCCCAGCGATGGGCTTGGGGACGGGGAGCACCTCCGCAGAGGGACGCTAAAGCCATGCTGGGGCTCGCCTGTTCGCTCGGGCTCC
>NW_008807602.1:0-205 GCF_000699105.1 Pygoscelis adeliae | reverse complement strand
CGCGTTTAATTAAGGCTTTCAGGTATTGATTTAACATCCCCTCCTCACCGATGCGATCTTAGCCGGCTTGCGGTGTAATTAGCGGGGATTAGGCGAGCGCCGGAGGGGAGGGGAGGCTCGGCCCTCCTGCCGGGGCAGGTTAATGCCAAGCGCAGACGGCTTTAACGCTTGTCCCTCCGTCTGTCCGTCCCCGTCCCGCCAGGGG
>NW_008807601.1:0-206 GCF_000699105.1 Pygoscelis adeliae | reverse complement strand
CGGGGCAGGACACGGTCCCAGTGTGTCCTGGGGTTAGCCAGGAGCTCGGCTATTTATATTGGAGCTCCTGGCCCCTGCTCGGAGTGACTCAGACCCGGCATGATGGCCAGATGGAAACATGTTTTGAAGATGGTCTAATGGGAGGGTGGGGACGGGGGACCCTCCCTGCCAGCATCCCCGGCCGCCTGTCACCCCCACGCTCCCTC
>NW_008807600.1:0-205 GCF_000699105.1 Pygoscelis adeliae | reverse complement strand
CTCCCATCAGCCTCAGGAATCTATGAGTACAGAAGAGCTGTTTGAGAAGCTGAACAAACTCCCAAAATTTCTGTGCAACAGCAACTGGAAGTATAGATGGCTCTTCAGATACTCCCTTTTTCTGCAGACATCCCTTGCAGTTTAACTAGTTCCTGAACATCACAGTCTCTGTGTTAATTCCTTGTAGTAAGGTGTTGCTCTCTTT
>NW_008807599.1:0-205 GCF_000699105.1 Pygoscelis adeliae | reverse complement strand
CGACACCCCCTTTGGAGGCTGAAAATAGCGTCTGCCGGGCCCCGGGCTGGGCTGGCTGCTGTGGGCAAATGACCAATTAGGGAATCTTTGTCAGATTCGGGAAAGCCGAGATAAGTCTCTTTTATCAGCCTATAAAAATACCACTTTCACTTATCTGGAGCTACCTACGCCGCCCAGCTGCGGGAGCCGGCGGGGGGGAGCGGAG
>NW_008807598.1:0-205 GCF_000699105.1 Pygoscelis adeliae | reverse complement strand
GCTGGAATTGTTTGTGGATGGCAGCAGTTGTATGACAGAAAGATATCGGAAAGCTGGATACGCTATTGTCACCACGAGTTCCGAGACAGAAGCAAAATCCCTCCCAGCCAACACTTCAGCTCAAGAGGCAGAATTGGTGGCCTTGATTCAAGCCTTGGAAATTGCTAAAGGAAAAACTGTAAATATTTGGACAGATTCTAAGTAT
>NW_008807597.1:0-205 GCF_000699105.1 Pygoscelis adeliae | reverse complement strand
ACCCAGGTCAGCAACTGGTTCAAGAACCGCAGGCAGCGGGACCGCAACCCTTCGGAGACCCAGTCCAAAAGGTGAGGGCAAACTTTCCTCCCCGCCCCCTCTCCCGCCTGCCTGCCTTCTCTCCCGGCTCTTTCTTCCCTTGCAAACATGGCGCTTACCTTCGGTGCGCCTCGTCCTTCCCTCCTTCCCCCTCCCCGCTCCCTCG
>NW_008807596.1:0-205 GCF_000699105.1 Pygoscelis adeliae | reverse complement strand
GAGCAACTCAGCATCTCCCCTATTCCCCCCCTCACCTCAATCTATTTAACCAAAAGAACAAAAAAAAGTTCAAGACCTGTCTGCTTTTCAGAAATTAATTAGGAGGGAACTGCCTTTCTGGAGTTGGGACAACACCGCGAAAGTCCTCAAGCGGAGACAGCCCCCCCCGTGCGTCGGTCCCTCCCTGCCGGACCCCAGCGCCGTA
>NW_008807595.1:0-205 GCF_000699105.1 Pygoscelis adeliae | reverse complement strand
AGCTCCCTGTGACTTTTGAAGGAGTTGGTGCTTTCTTGCTGATGGCCTCCGGGTGGGAATGGTGGAGGTGGCGCTGGTGTGGGCTCCCTGTGCCACGCTGGTGCCGGGAGCTGCCTGTCCAAGCTGCATTGCTGCCGTCACCCAAGGCATGGTTGTCTCCCATGTTGCTCTGATGCGGCCGTGGCGATGGGGCAGCAGAGTCTTG
>NW_008807594.1:0-205 GCF_000699105.1 Pygoscelis adeliae | reverse complement strand
GCCGTCCCCGTTACCTTACCTGAGCAGGACGACCTTCTCCTCCAAGCTGCCCACCAGGAGGTCGGGGTAGGAGTTCCCGTCCACGTCCAGCCCCCCGCTCAGCGAGTACCCGAAGGTCCCCATGCTGGCAGGGCCCAGATCCGACCCGCTGATCACCTGGATTTGAAGTGGTGGTGGTGGTGGGAGGGTGTCATCCATTGCTCAC
>NW_008807593.1:0-205 GCF_000699105.1 Pygoscelis adeliae | reverse complement strand
TTTCTGAATATGAGCATATGACCTAGAAACTCCCAGTGTGAGGTGTGATTTCACTCTAAAAAAACAGAAAGACACATTTTGTAGCTGCAGCTAGCAAGGTAGTTAGATTGCTGGTGCAGAGAGTAGGATATTGATGCAGAAGTTACTGAATCAGTAATGGATTTAGGGGTCTTTTGTTTTTAAGTATGGCACAAATTAGTAGAAA
>NW_008807592.1:0-205 GCF_000699105.1 Pygoscelis adeliae | reverse complement strand
CAAAACTATAGCTGCATTTCTTTAGCTTTCACTTTAATAAAATAATGATTCGTTGGGAAAATGGGGTATAAATCTTAATTTTGGAGGCAATTAAAGTGTTGATTTCATTCGTGCCCCTGAGCCATTCTTGTAATTTGCTCAAATAGCTTTATGTACCCAGCACTCCAGAGCTTTTAGAAACCCATTTTCTAGTTAGACTTGTTGG
>NW_008807591.1:0-205 GCF_000699105.1 Pygoscelis adeliae | reverse complement strand
AAAAAAAAATGGGCTCTGCTGTTGCCATGATCAAGGGACCTTTTGTTAGTACCCTGCCCTGAAAGGAATCCTAATTTTGGCCCAGAAATGCAGCCCAGGGGAGCAGAGCGAAGAGCTCTGGGGTTTCAGGATTGGGGTTGTTTGCAGTTCAAGAGGTGCAGTGGGTCTGGGGCGCGGGTGCCCCCCGAGGGGATGGTGTTTCGTG
>NW_008807590.1:0-205 GCF_000699105.1 Pygoscelis adeliae | reverse complement strand
GCACATGGGGTATATCTCATAGGAGAAACGGGCTCTATACTGTGCACACAAGGTATCTGGTGTAGGAGGTGTGGGCTCTATACCGCACACACTGTGTAGAACTTATGGGCTCTATACGGTGCAGGGTGGCACGGGGATGGATTCGGCAGGTCCAGGTGACCTGGGCGCAGGGCACCCCGTGCCCCAGCCCATCTCCCCGGCCTCG
>NW_008807589.1:0-205 GCF_000699105.1 Pygoscelis adeliae | reverse complement strand
TAATTTCTCTTTCTATGACTGCCTCTATCTGGCTTCCTGCCCTCCCCCCTTTCTTTTTTTTTTTAATTCTTTCTGCTTTGTCCTGTTCTCCTTTTGTAGTTTTCTGTGTCTCCCTCTGTCCAGTTCCCTATCATTGTAAAACCTTCCCCCCTCCATCCCTCTGTCTCGTGTCTGTGTGTGTGTCTCATTCTCTCTGTCCCTCTCT
>NW_008807588.1:0-205 GCF_000699105.1 Pygoscelis adeliae | reverse complement strand
GGCCGAACCCGTCCCCGCGGCACGGGCAGCCCCACTCGACGCCCGTGTGCCCACGCTGCCTCGACCAGGCGGGCGGGTTCTGCTGCTCCAAGGGCCCGTGGCCTCAGACACCCCATTACCATCCCTCTCCACCCATGGGCGGCCGGGCCGGCTCGGTAGGGGGGTGCGAGCCAAACCCGGCTGCTCCCGTGGGACCTTGAACCTG
>NW_008807587.1:0-205 GCF_000699105.1 Pygoscelis adeliae | reverse complement strand
CTAAGCGCCTTGTCCCACTGTCCCAGCATTAAACAGCTCTAGCAGCTGCGATGGTGGACAGTTAAGATTATATATGATGTAAATATATTGTGGGTTTGTCAGCTCCCCCAAACCATAAAACTTAGTTTAATGACATCACGTGCTCCCTGAGAGCCATTCAGGGCTTTTGCTTAGGGCCATCCACATAAATAATGTTCAAAAGTTT
>NW_008807586.1:0-205 GCF_000699105.1 Pygoscelis adeliae | reverse complement strand
CCCTGACCCTGACCCTGACCCACCATCTCTCCCTGCAGGCAGGCAAATGAGTCATGGCAGACAGAAGAGGAGTTGGTGGCTGCCACAGAGAACCTGGAGACACTGCAGCTGCAGCCTGGTGGCCTGGGGACACAGCAGCCTGGTGGCGTGGCACCGCTGCAGCCCGGGAGCTCGGGGACGCTGCAGCCTGGGGGCTCGGGGACGC
>NW_008807585.1:0-205 GCF_000699105.1 Pygoscelis adeliae | reverse complement strand
TTTGTTTTGTTTTGTTTTGTTTTCCCTCTATTTTGAAGACAGATTTTTACTTCTTTCTGCGGACGTTTTATTAAGCGATATACGCGATGAAGGACAGAACGGAGTCGGTCTCTTTGACAGAGCTGGGGTTGAGATTCTTCTTTAAACAAATAAATATTTTCTTACCTATTTATATTAAGGCCTTTCAGTGCAAAGTCCTGCTTTT
>NW_008807584.1:0-205 GCF_000699105.1 Pygoscelis adeliae | reverse complement strand
CACCGGCCCCAGGGCTTCGCTCGCCGCCCTCCGCGAGCTGCGTTATGAAGATGAAATGCAGTGCCTAGAGAAAAGCTCACGAAAACTCGCAAAGGGCGGTTGGTGGAGATGTTTCCCCCATACCAGGCACGGCACCTCTGCCCGTGGCATGGCCCGGCAGGGCAGAGCCTGCACCCACAGCAGGGTGCCCGGTCCCGACTGCGGA
>NW_008807583.1:0-205 GCF_000699105.1 Pygoscelis adeliae | reverse complement strand
TCCCGCATGCCCTGCCAGTGGGACGGGGGCTGCGGCTCTACGGACCCTCCTTTGGAGCAGCAGGTGCAGAGGCCCCGGGCATCCCTGCGTGGCCCAGGGAGTCATCGTCGGGGCTGGTGTTGGCACCTTGCAGCCCGCCCCTGTTCGCACAGGACCTCTGCTCACCTGTTGGAGGGGTCCGACCTCTGGACACCGCGTCCCGCTC
>NW_008807582.1:0-205 GCF_000699105.1 Pygoscelis adeliae | reverse complement strand
GAAGAAGATGAGACCAGCCAGCTGCTGAAAACCCACTTCCACCGCTCGCTCTCACCCAGCTCCCCCTGCCCACAACTTTCCGTCCTCCCTCTGACACCAGCAAAGCCGCTGCCAGGATTGTCCCACCCGGGAAACGAGTGTCTGCCCACACCACGTGCTGCCGGCAGGGCTGCCTGTCCCCCGTTCCCCTTTCCGTCCCCCCTTC
>NW_008807581.1:0-205 GCF_000699105.1 Pygoscelis adeliae | reverse complement strand
AACTGAAGTCAACAGAAAGAAGCTGAAAGTTTTGTGCCTCATAGTTGTAAAACCAATCTCATGACTAATGGATATACAGAGCTGTCTTTATTACAAAGCAACTTTGCATCCAGAAATAACGTCCACAAAGCTTGTCCAAGCTTGGATTTGACACCATGCTCCAGGGTCATCACTGTAATCGTAGAATCATAGAATCGTTTAGGTT
>NW_008807580.1:0-205 GCF_000699105.1 Pygoscelis adeliae | reverse complement strand
CCGAAGGCATTAGCAGAACAAGGGAGTTTAATTATCTGGGTTTTCTTCTAGGAGGGCATGAACCTGTCTCTCTGTTGAATTTATCAATTGCCACTAGATTTTATCTCTTGCTTTCAATTTGCTTGTGATGGTGTTTTCTGCACCGGGGGCATCATGTCGGCAGCTCCCTTCTTTGCACGGTACGGAGGACACAGTAAATGATCTC
>NW_008807579.1:0-205 GCF_000699105.1 Pygoscelis adeliae | reverse complement strand
TTCTCAAACCCCGGCGCCTTTTCAAAGCCCTGCAAGAGAGTGGGGGGGGGACGGGGTGTCACCAGCTCGCTTGGCCACCCCGGTGAGATGAAGGAGATGCTTTCGAGGTAGTTGCCATCCACCCTCCTTACCCCACGTAAATATTTTCTACGCTTGAGGTTTTTTTTTTTGTTAGCCGAGTCGAGACGATGGCTCAGGACTCCTT
>NW_008807578.1:0-205 GCF_000699105.1 Pygoscelis adeliae | reverse complement strand
CCTGCTCAGATTTCCCCGGGACTGGCCAAACCAGGAGGCTTATTGCTGGGAAGCAGGCCAGGAGCTGACCTACTTGCTGCTCCCGACAGCGGCATCCTCCATGCGGCTGCGCTCGCGCCCGCTACCCCACTGCTCCGCGCCCCAGTCACGCACAGCGTCCCCGTCCCATCCCTGGGGCCACCCCGGTGTCACCGGGGCACGGGGA
>NW_008807577.1:0-205 GCF_000699105.1 Pygoscelis adeliae | reverse complement strand
TCCCATGTGCCAAGTGCCCACCGCTCCTCTGCCACTCCTTGGTACTCTTAATACTGCACCTTTGTGATCTTCAAAGTACCGCACAGATACTAACTGATTTCTCTCGAAATCTTTAACTTCTTCCACATATGCTTCCGATGTTGTTGCCTCTTGGTGATGTATTTGGCCTCTTCTTTTCCCTGAATTGTTATTTTCTTGCTTACTG
>NW_008807576.1:0-205 GCF_000699105.1 Pygoscelis adeliae | reverse complement strand
GGGGCTGTGGTTTGGGCTTTTGGCCGTCCTCGGTCTCCCCTTCCTCCTCCTCCTCACACCGGCAAGGTCATTTCTGGCCGCTCGGGGCCGTATCCTGACCGTGGTTACCATGAGCCCCTGCAAGGCTTCGGGTCCGCAGGACCCCAATGGGCAGAGGCGGTGGCCGGGATGCAGGGCAGGGAGCTGGGGCGCAGGAGAGGGGGAG
>NW_008807575.1:0-205 GCF_000699105.1 Pygoscelis adeliae | reverse complement strand
CCGGAGGGGGACAGGCGCACCGCGGTCTATCAGCGGAGACATCCCTGGAGCAGGGGAAGCTAAAAAGCCCTTTTACGATCCCAGTTTCGTGCTAGGTCTGTTTGGAAAAACCTTAACGAGCGCAATGAAATGGTCAGGTTAGAAAACATTTTAGCAGAGCGAAAGATTTATGGACCAAAAAAAAAAGAAGAAGGGGGAAATCTTT
>NW_008807574.1:0-205 GCF_000699105.1 Pygoscelis adeliae | reverse complement strand
AGGACTGAAACCAGGAGGCTGAATCACCGCGTTCGCCCCGGGCGAGGGAAGGGAAGGAAGGGGGCGGTGGGGAGGCTGCCAGCACCCCACCCTGCCCTGCCCTGGAGCTCCCATTTACCAGGGCTTTCCCAGCTCTGCCCTCCCTGCGTGGGGCTGGGCACCGGGCCGGGGGCCGGGGCTGAGCCCCCAGACCCACGGGCAGGGC
>NW_008807573.1:0-205 GCF_000699105.1 Pygoscelis adeliae | reverse complement strand
CTTGGCCGCCACAAGCTCTGTGTTTCGGCACTGGAATTAGCGTGGCCCCGGTCAGACTTGCTTTCCCTGGGCCTGCGCCGGGTCGCGCTGTGCCGGCAGGGAGGACCCAGGCTCTGCAGGTCAGGAGCAGAGCGAAGCTTTTGGCAGCAGCAGTGCAGGTCCCCTGGCGCGGCTCTGGCTGGGGACGCGGGCTGGAGACCCCCGG
>NW_008807572.1:0-205 GCF_000699105.1 Pygoscelis adeliae | reverse complement strand
GGCGCCGTGCGGTCGCTCCGTCTCCGGGCAGCGCCGGGAAGAGCCAGCAGTGATGTCTCCTCCTGGCAGCAGGCGTTGGGAGGTGTTGCAGAGCGCAGGGATGCTTGCAGCGTGCAAGGATGCTTGCAATGCATGCGGCTGTTGGCAGCGTGCTGGGATGCTTGCAGGACGCAGCGATGCTGGCAACACACAGGGATATTTGCAA
>NW_008807571.1:0-205 GCF_000699105.1 Pygoscelis adeliae | reverse complement strand
GCAGTCCTGGGTTCCTAGATGGGGATGGGGCGGGTGGGAGCCCCTCTGCCCCTCGCTCCCCGTGGCTGAGTGCAGGAAGGTGAGTGGGGGGCGATGCCGCTGCCGAGACCCCCGTGGGGGAGCAGACCCCGAACCAGGGGTCCTGGGGTTCCCCACCCTGGGGGATCATTGGTTTGGGCTGAGCGGGGAAAGGGGCTGTGGGGGG
>NW_008807570.1:0-205 GCF_000699105.1 Pygoscelis adeliae | reverse complement strand
TGGAAGAAAAGTGCACATAGGTCATTTGTCTTATTTACACATGGGTAAAGATCACTTAGGTAATTTTACAGATCTGGCTGATGTGATATCAAGGCCCCTGTCTACCACCTATGCAAACTCATGACAACCAGGGAAGGCAACCTGACTACTGGGAAAAGGCTACCATAAGGCCAGTCTCAAAAAGAGATGAACAGCAGGGCCCAAG
>NW_008807569.1:0-205 GCF_000699105.1 Pygoscelis adeliae | reverse complement strand
CATTAATGAAGATGTTAAACAGTGTTGGCTCCAGTATTTACCTCTGGGGTACACCACTACTGACTTGTTGACAGCTGGGCTTCATGTTCTGACCTAATGCTCAAACATTTGCAGAAGAGTGTGTGTGTCAACTTCTGAAAATGCTACTGCATTGTTGTCCCACTTTTCAAGAAAGTTAAGAAAGAAGACCCTGGTAATTACAGGC
>NW_008807568.1:0-205 GCF_000699105.1 Pygoscelis adeliae | reverse complement strand
TCCTAGCCAGTTCCACTTTCATTGCCATTACCTCTTGTATCAGAGCAGTGCTGACCCATATTCATTTCCTGAAAAGGGAAGTTTACAGAGGTGCAGCTAAATTGGATTCTTCCAAGGTACAACGCATTTTCATTCTTTAGTTTACTCAAAGCGTAAAGTAAGCTTCCCCCCCCCACAACACTTCAGTTTTATCTAAAAATCACCA
>NW_008807567.1:0-205 GCF_000699105.1 Pygoscelis adeliae | reverse complement strand
CCCAGCCACAACCAGTGCAATAAAGCCCATCCTACTCCTACCACGCAAGCGACGCAGCAGAGAGTGTTTGTGCACACTGGAGGGTCTGTTGCATCCCACAGGCCTTCGATCCCATCTCTTGTAACTGCCCAACCGCAGCCAGCCCCCAAAGCCCACCTGCCCAGACGGGGTCCCAGTAGCAGAGACATGTTGGTGCAGGGGGCAG
>NW_008807566.1:0-205 GCF_000699105.1 Pygoscelis adeliae | reverse complement strand
TGCGACACGGGTGTGTGTGGGGCATCTCCTCTCCGGCAAGGTCAAGGTTATAGGGCAGCAACACCCCTACTTTGACCCTACACGTGCTCACCCCGCACCTCGTAACTCTTGAAGCGCAAGCAGAGCCCCCGCCAAACCGAGGGGGGAGCGGTGCTAGGATCGGCTGTCGGCCCGAATAAAGGTAACGAGGTCGAAAATCAAACCC
>NW_008807565.1:0-205 GCF_000699105.1 Pygoscelis adeliae | reverse complement strand
TGCACCAGTTGCAGCCCATCGTGTGGGGTACTGGGTGCCGGGGATGGTGCTGGCCAGACCCTGTCCTGCAGGGTGCTGGGTGCTGCTGGTCGGTGGAGAGGTCCCCATTGGTGACAGCAGGTCCCCTTGCCCTGCAGCAACGAGAGGGTCGCTCAGCCCAGCTCTGGGGGGGCACCCAGGGCCAGAGGCGGCGGCATCCCTTGGA
>NW_008807564.1:0-205 GCF_000699105.1 Pygoscelis adeliae | reverse complement strand
CCCTGAGAATTGCAGTAAGCGAGAGGAGAGACCCTGCTTTGGCACGCCAACAAATGCCAATTCACAACATTTTCAAGCCAAACGAAAAGCTCAGCCTTGAGCAAATCCAGGTTTCTGTTACTCCAACTGGAAACGTGCAGCCCCGGCCCCTCTCAGCAGCAGGGACCCTGTGTCCCCCCCGGCCGGGGAGCCGGGGCAGGTCCCC
>NW_008807563.1:0-205 GCF_000699105.1 Pygoscelis adeliae | reverse complement strand
CCACCTCTTCTTCGGTCCTGGGTGAATGGGGAGCTCTGGGGATGTGCTGGTGCCAGTGGTTGTGTGATGAGGACTGGGGATGGCCTGCCTGTGGGAGGACGGGGTGGGGTGGCTCTGAGCCACACACTCTCCGCTTATTTCCTCTTCTCGTTGCTCAGGCTGGTCTGGGGTTGCGGGTGCTCCTGATGGCAAAGCACGGCTGTGA
>NW_008807562.1:0-205 GCF_000699105.1 Pygoscelis adeliae | reverse complement strand
CAGCTAAATTTCAGTGTGTGTGTGTGTCCCTTCCCACCTCCCCCTGGAAATGTGCAGCTGGAACAGCAGCCTGAGCACGGCGGTGCATGCACAGCCGGCCATCCCAACGGAGGTGCTGACCGGCCTCTTCCCCCGGCCCAGGGGTCGGCATCCCGAGGGCTATCCGGCCGTTGGCGAAGCGTCGCGGCTGACGTCGCAGACCTGC
>NW_008807561.1:0-205 GCF_000699105.1 Pygoscelis adeliae | reverse complement strand
CACATTTAAATATTCAAAATACTTTCCTATTGTTGTTCTGCCATGGAAGTAATTGCTGCAGTTGCCATGGGGATGTTATGACAACGCAGGGAGATGCCCGCATGATTAGGGGAGGCAGAGGTGTCCCCTCGCCTGGAGGACGTGGGAAGTTTGTGTGCCTGACACAAGCGCGCTGGGCACGCCCGGCCCGGCGCTGCGCTCCCAC
>NW_008807560.1:0-205 GCF_000699105.1 Pygoscelis adeliae | reverse complement strand
CTCCAGCACCGCCCAGGGTGGGGGGGTTGTAGCCCTCTCCCTCGGGTCTCATTTCCCGGTGAGAGCCCCTAAAAGCACAAGCCCCGGGGGAGGGGGGAGTGCCAGCAGGGTCCGGGTGGGATGCAGGCCCTCAAGGAGCAGGGCAAGGGGAGAGGAAGGCAGATGCTGGCCGAGCCCGGCTCAGCCCCTGCCCCTCTGCCCCCCG
>NW_008807559.1:0-205 GCF_000699105.1 Pygoscelis adeliae | reverse complement strand
GCACATTACCTGTTGCATGTCGTGTGTTGCATGTCGTGTCCCATGTGCACGTTGCATGTGGCGTGTGCATTTGCATGTTGCCTGTCACAGGAGCATGTTGCGTCCCGTGCGCGTGTTGCGTGTTGCGTACGGAAGTCGTGTCGTGTCTCCCGTGTGCAGGGCGTGTCCACGTGTACGTTGCGTGTGGCAGGTCACGTGAGCATGG
>NW_008807558.1:0-205 GCF_000699105.1 Pygoscelis adeliae | reverse complement strand
TCTTCTCTCTCTTCTGGCCTTCTGGATACCCCTTCACACAGCCCCTCTGTACTTGCACGCTTCCTTCAAAGGACGCTGCTGAGATCAGCAGTTCCATCTCGGGGCCTCTCTGCTTCTCCTCGAGCTGTTCCTTTTCGGAGGCTGGTCGCGTAAAGCAAATCCCCAAGGGCCTTCGGAGGCCATCGGGTCACTCTACGTCTGACCA
>NW_008807557.1:0-205 GCF_000699105.1 Pygoscelis adeliae | reverse complement strand
TCATGAGCAGACGCAACACCATTTTCCTACCGGATATTCTCCTGTTGTGGTAAACCTGTAAGGGATAATTTTTCAATAGATTACCCACAGAAATCCTGCAATTACCTTCCTTCTTGTCCTTAGGCTCTTAAGAGTTTGGCATGTGATGTGAAAAAAGTTTGTCATGTTTTATATTCCTTCTGGAAGTGTCACCATGGATAGCCTT
>NW_008807556.1:0-205 GCF_000699105.1 Pygoscelis adeliae | reverse complement strand
CCTCCGGCTGAGCAAGCCGAGTTCAGCTGCAAACCCAGTCCAGAGAGCGGCGACTCCCTCGGGACGGACAGGACTGGTCCGGGAACGACGGCTTCCCGAGGACACAGCCCGGCAGAGCACCCTTTGCAAGGGGGGTGTCCCGGGGCAAGGCCCGGGGTGGTCCCAGGCCGGGGCATAGCGCAGCCCCCCTGAGCGTCCTTGCTCC
>NW_008807555.1:0-205 GCF_000699105.1 Pygoscelis adeliae | reverse complement strand
ACAGCCCAGGCTGGGAGCAGCCCTGCTGGGATGCGCCCACACCACTGCCAGCACCGTGGTGTCTGAAGGGCCTGGCACAGGCAGTGAGCTCTGCTTAACACAGCAACATTCGCTGGGATGGTGCTGCTCTCCTGCCCTTTCCTGCCTGTCCTTGGGGCCTGGGCAGGGCGCAGACGGGGACAGCACCAACTCCTGGGCTGTTTCC
>NW_008807554.1:0-205 GCF_000699105.1 Pygoscelis adeliae | reverse complement strand
AAAAAAAAAAAAATCAAAAACCTGCTTCCCCTTGCCTTCCTGCTACGGGCAGGGCGAGGGGAGGAAGAGAGACAAACACCCGGTATGTCCTGGATAGAGAAATGGATTTGCTTCAGAGGACGTCTCCCCTATCTCCCCACACCCTAAAACAAGACAGGGAAAACTAATCTTCATAAACGTAGGCCAGCTGAAGCTAAAAAAAAAA
>NW_008807553.1:0-205 GCF_000699105.1 Pygoscelis adeliae | reverse complement strand
AAGGAAAATGACTCATCAGTAAAATGCATACATGGGGTCCAGAGCTGGACTTCAGTTTCGTTAATTTTTTTTGGTGTGGGGTGTGGTGTTATACGTACACATATATGTACAGTGCCAGCAGAACACAAGCTAGTAAGATACCCATTTAGAACATTTTAAAAGCCATTTTCAGCACTAAAAAAGCATTGAAAACATATCTGGGTGA
>NW_008807552.1:0-205 GCF_000699105.1 Pygoscelis adeliae | reverse complement strand
AGTGCCACCCTTTTGGTGAAAAGAGGGGGGGAAAAAAAAAGGTAATTTGTGGTAGAGCTAGAACTTGGAGTGAGATTACCGTGCTTAGTCTTACCGTTCTAGAGTATTAAGCACATTTCCTTGAAGTGCTTTCCCAAAATAAGAAGGCAGGACTTTCTGAAATAGCTCTTTTCCTGGGAGCTGCATCTGAGCTAAGCCAGATGAG
>NW_008807551.1:0-205 GCF_000699105.1 Pygoscelis adeliae | reverse complement strand
CAACGTCGGGGACCAGGGGTCTGGGTGCCACCGCCTCCCTGGTGCTGGAGCTCCGCGAGGGGACACACCGAAGGTCTAAAGGGCTAAAAAAGTGCCTGCCTGTGGTGGGGACGTGACGAAAGGGCTCTGCTCATCCTTCCCCTGGCACCAGCCCCGGCGTCCCCGCGCTGCACCGACCCAGGAGCAAAGCCACCCTGCCGCAATT
>NW_008807550.1:0-205 GCF_000699105.1 Pygoscelis adeliae | reverse complement strand
ATCGCACGTGGCTCAGCTCCGGCGCTGCGGCGCAGCTGACGCTGGCGAGGCCATGGGATTATTGTTTCCCTGACAGCAGCCGTCACTGCTACCTTTGGATTTGTTTCAAGATGCTCAGTAGGCATCTGTTCTGCGAAATGTTAAAGGCTCTGCCGAGCTGCATACTGAACAGGCTCCTGCGCTGGTTGAGCTGGGGGTGGGCTGC
>NW_008807549.1:0-205 GCF_000699105.1 Pygoscelis adeliae | reverse complement strand
TTTTGGGCGGGGATGCTCGGTGCTCCCGGGCCGGCGCCAGGGCAGGATGCTCCGGGCAGAGCGGGCGTGAGAAGTTGTGCTGGATTCGTCCTGTGCCGGGCGTTTCATCCCCTTTTAACGGGGATGTTTTAATCATAACCGTTTAAATGGTGGTTTTGGTGGTTGCTTCTCTTTTTTGGTGGTTGCTTCTAATTTTTGGTGGTTG
>NW_008807548.1:0-205 GCF_000699105.1 Pygoscelis adeliae | reverse complement strand
CAAAGAATTATGTTTAACTGAGAAATGAAGTATGAAGACCTTTTGTTGAGAGCACAGTGAAGGTGACAAACAAATAATGATGCTACTAACTCTTTCCACTATGAGAAGATGGCTAGTTGTTTGCCAAAAGTACCACCATTGAAGCGATCAGCACTGACTTTGTAATTATCATTAAATTTATGTCATAGAATCATAGAATCATAGA
>NW_008807547.1:0-205 GCF_000699105.1 Pygoscelis adeliae | reverse complement strand
TTTTTTTTTTTAAGCTAGGCTCCTTTAAGGGATATCGCATCCGAGCAACAAATGGGGGACACTAAAATCCTTACGGCACGACATTTCTGCTCGTAAGCGCCGCTCTGAGTCACAACTTTGCTCATCCGAGCACTGGCTCACAGTCGTAGGTTTGCGCCGCGGCGGGGACGACCGAACCGATGCCGTTACATCAAAAGAGCGGATT
>NW_008807546.1:0-205 GCF_000699105.1 Pygoscelis adeliae | reverse complement strand
CCCTGGACATGCCCTCCGTGCCCCGGGTGGCCCCGTCCTCGTGCTCGCACCAAGGAAGGCTGCGAGGCCGCAGTCCCACTGCAATGCCCAGGCAGCACCACCCGCCCTTGCCGTGGCTGGGGACAGGGACTCATCTGGGGACCCAGGGCTGGCTCCAACCCTGGGACATGAGGACAGACGTCCTGAGTTGCAGCTCAGACGGATA
>NW_008807545.1:0-205 GCF_000699105.1 Pygoscelis adeliae | reverse complement strand
GGAGGCGCTGCCGCTCTTTGCTCCCACCTCCGACGCGACGCGGGGACGGGGAAAGGATCGTTGATCCCCGTCAGGCAGCCCCCGGCCCTCGGATCGCGACGTCACGGCGTTAAAAAGCAAAAGTCAGGTCGGTGGGAGCTCATCCCCTCGGATTTTCACCCCGTGGAAATCCCACACTGGGCTCCTTTGGGAAATTCCGGCCGTG
>NW_008807544.1:0-205 GCF_000699105.1 Pygoscelis adeliae | reverse complement strand
CCTCGAGGTCACCGCTTGTTTGTGTGGTCGTGCTGTAATCCGGGCTTTAGGAAATGATCTAGCTTAAGAGGACAGGAAAAACAAGGGTTTATTTCGGTCCCTGGGCTGGATCACGGAGCTGTCCCGCTCGCGGCGTGGCTCTGCCTGTCCCAGCCCTGCCCGGTGCCCGAGGCTCTCCCCTTGCTGCTGCCTCTCCTCAGTGTTT
>NW_008807543.1:0-205 GCF_000699105.1 Pygoscelis adeliae | reverse complement strand
CGCCCTCCCCTCCCTCGTGCCCCTCAGCCCTCCAAGCTCCCCGCACGACGGGGTTTCACTGCGCTTTAAGGACAGAGCAAGCCCCAAGGTATGTGAAACGCTGCTGGAGAGAAGAGCCTGGATGCCATCCCTCGCCCTCCCCGCTGAGCTCCCATCCACCCAGCGAGACAGCCGCCCGCGGGGCTGCCTCTCCCCTGCCTCGGTG
>NW_008807542.1:0-205 GCF_000699105.1 Pygoscelis adeliae | reverse complement strand
CCCCCCCCCCTGCCCCCCCCCCCCCCCGCCGTTGCCATCGTCCCCTTCTCGCACCGGCAGCATGTACGAGGAGCAGCCTCCGCCGCCGGGGAGGCGGCGGCAGCTCCCGCTTGCCCCTGCGGCCCGACCCCGCTCAGGAGGGCTGGTGCCTGCGAGCCCTGCCCGGAGGTCACGACCAGCGGAGCAGGCAGATGGAAAATCCCAG
>NW_008807541.1:0-205 GCF_000699105.1 Pygoscelis adeliae | reverse complement strand
GCCCCAGCCAGTGCCGGGCATGGCACCCGCTGGGGACCGTTGAATTCGCTTTGCTCCTGCGCCAAAATAACGCCCATCCCAGGATGTCTCCCACTGAACATCGCCTGTAGATGAGCTCAGGGTGGCCACCGTGTCCCGAATCCCCTGGGAGTCCCAGCACCGCTTGTCCCGAGGGGAAGCCAAAGGTGCCTGGGGTCAGGGAAGC
>NW_008807540.1:0-205 GCF_000699105.1 Pygoscelis adeliae | reverse complement strand
CCACCATTTCCCCATGTTTCCCTGTTTAGTTTTAAGACTGAACAGCTCAGAGGAAGGGGCTGCCCTCATTTAGGTGTTTGTACAGCACCTTGCACAGTGGGACCATGTGTGCTGGCCCAAAAGCACTGTCTTAAGCTGTAAACCATAATATTTGATTACTATTATTATTGTTTATTACTATTATTATTATTAATTATCTGTGCAC
>NW_008807539.1:0-205 GCF_000699105.1 Pygoscelis adeliae | reverse complement strand
TCCGAGCCGTGGTCCTCGGGGCTGAGCCCCATCACCCTGCACAGGGGATGCCCAACTGCACGGCTGGGTCTCGGGGGACTGGTGCTGATCTTAAGGGTGTCCAGGGCGGCAGAGGGAGGCGAAGGCACGTCTGCGCCCAGCCAGAGCCCGGGGAGCTGGAGGGGAGCAGAGGGGACACGGCTTCCCCACAACTCTCTGGCCAACA
>NW_008807538.1:0-205 GCF_000699105.1 Pygoscelis adeliae | reverse complement strand
TTTCTTTAGGCCAATTTTCTTTGGCAGGGAGGGGGGAGCTAGGAAAGATTAATTCAATAAGCTTTTGAGGGGTTTGTTTCTTTTGGGGTCGGCTACTCCATCAACCCCTTTTTTCCCATTCATTTAATGCCCAAGGAAAATAGAAATCGCTGGTTTGTAGCTCTCCCACGTCGCCACGAGATGGAGCAAGAGCCCCGGCAGGGTG
>NW_008807537.1:0-205 GCF_000699105.1 Pygoscelis adeliae | reverse complement strand
CCCCCCCGCTCCCCCCACCCCTCCTTCCCTCGCTCCCCCTCTCCGACTTAATGACTTCCACATGGGCCTCTGGCATCCCGAGCCAAGCCTCCCAGCATTGTCTGAAATCTCCAAATTTAGAAGAAATATGAAAATTGTCAAGCAGCCCTTCCTTAGGGGGTAAAAGCAACACTCGGCTGCGCGGCGGCGGGGGGCGGCGGCGGGG
>NW_008807536.1:0-205 GCF_000699105.1 Pygoscelis adeliae | reverse complement strand
TCTAGGGAGCTTTGAGGCCTGTGGAAAGGCAGCAGGGGCTGGAGAGGGAGCTTGGGGTAAGGCCATTCAGCCCCTGGATGGGCAGGCAGGCAGCACTAGCAGGAGGGAGCCCAGCAGAGCTGAGAACAGACACAAGCTGTGACAGGAGTGACAGCCTCCAGGCTCCAGCCACGCAGCCGCCGGTGGTGACAACTGTGGCAGGGGG
>NW_008807535.1:0-205 GCF_000699105.1 Pygoscelis adeliae | reverse complement strand
TCCTTCCTGGGGTGCCGATGCCGAAGGGAGCGTGGCCGGGGCCCCAGCGCCAACCCCAGCCCGTCCTCCCAGGTGCAGATCTACAACCCTGCCTTCTTCAAGTACATCCACGACCGCTGGACAGAGCACCACGGGCGCTACCCCTCCACCGGCATGCTGGTGCTTTTCTTCGCCCTCCACGTCTGTGACGAGGTGGGTGATGGCT
>NW_008807534.1:0-205 GCF_000699105.1 Pygoscelis adeliae | reverse complement strand
CGTGCACACACACTCACGTGCACACACACACCTGCACGCACGCCCACACTCCCCGTGTCGCATCCCCCCGGGACGAGCCCCGGCACAAGCAGCTCAGCACCAGCCACCAAAGCCCCGTCTCCCCGGCGGGCCAAGGCACTTTGCAGGCAGTCTGGCAGCGCGGGCAGGCTGCTAATTAAGGCAGGCTGCTAATTAAGCGGTTGAA
>NW_008807533.1:0-205 GCF_000699105.1 Pygoscelis adeliae | reverse complement strand
ACCCCCCGACACGGGCTGCACACCCCAACGCGGCTGCACCCCCCTGACACGGCTGCGTGCCCCGCTGCCTCAAATGTTTCTTGAAACACCCGTGGAAAAAAAATGGTGAGGCGAAAATCCCAGCGGCAGCTGATTTGCAGGCCTTTCGTCTGGGTCCGGTCGCTTTTTGGCACGAGCGAGCTCAGAGCCACAGCTGGGGCACAGC
>NW_008807532.1:0-205 GCF_000699105.1 Pygoscelis adeliae | reverse complement strand
GGTTTTGGGGTTCCCCCTTGGGGTTCTGGCCCCCCCCCTCGGGGTTCTGGGGTCCCCCAAGGTTTTGGGGTCCCCCCTTGGGGTTCTGGGGTCCCCGCTGCCCCCAGCCCCCCCCGGGTGCTCGCGTTCCCCTCCCAGGTGCTTGGGTCCCCCTCGGGGTTCTGGCGTCCCCCCAAGGTTTTGGGGTTCCCCCTTGGGGTTCTGG
>NW_008807531.1:0-205 GCF_000699105.1 Pygoscelis adeliae | reverse complement strand
GGACAGGACCCCCTCCCCTCTCCCCAGCCCACCCAGCTGCAAACAGCATCCACAACCTGCAAGGGGCCTTGGGGGCCGCATCCCGTCCCCACCACCACTTACCCAGTGGCCGCTGCCATGACACAGCCGCCTTGCTCCGGGGTGGCCTCCACGCAGCAGCCCGTGCTGTCGTGGCTCATGCCGAAATTGTGGCCGATTTCGTGGG
>NW_008807530.1:0-205 GCF_000699105.1 Pygoscelis adeliae | reverse complement strand
CCGTGGCTCCTTTTATAATTAGCTAATGACAGCATGGGCGTCCGGGTGAGGACTGAGCAGCAAGGCTGTCCCCCGGGACATGCGTCACCCCGTCATACAGCATCCTGCCTGTGCACGGATAAAGCCACCTTCCAGGCCACCCATGGGTGCCCCCCTTCCCACCTACCTCCATCCATCCCACCCTGGCCCTGCCGGGGGGGGGGGC
>NW_008807529.1:0-205 GCF_000699105.1 Pygoscelis adeliae | reverse complement strand
CGGGTCCCGGGGAGGGGACACGGGACGGGAAAATTGGGTTTCCAGTGATTAAAACCACACGGCCGGGGCCCCCCCGGCCGCATTCCAGGGGAGAGAGGGACTTTCGGCGCCCGGCTCCACTCCCTAATTGCTCGCAGACCCTCCTGGCTCGCTCGCCCCTCTCTAGAAACAGCCCCGCTCAGCAGCTTTCCGCAGCGGGAAGGCA
>NW_008807528.1:0-205 GCF_000699105.1 Pygoscelis adeliae | reverse complement strand
TCCCTCCTCTCCCCGTGCTCACCGAGCGTTTCCCGGTGTGGGAGACCATCTCCGTGCATCTCCCCTGCGGTGTTTCAGCTCCAAAACTTGTGCATACTTCCCCCTGCCGCCAAGCAGAAAGACTTCACCCCTGTGTCCCCGGGCTGCGAACAGAGTTGTCCGTCTGTCCGACATGCCTTGAAAAGCAGGGGTGTCCCATCCTGCC
>NW_008807527.1:0-205 GCF_000699105.1 Pygoscelis adeliae | reverse complement strand
AGCAGGGAGGGGGCACAGGGCAAACTTACCCCGGGGCCCATGAAGGGAACCTGCTGGTCGTAGAAGCCGTCCATGGTGCAGGGGAGGCAGGCAGTGCCCCCGGCCTGCTCAGCATCGACGCCGGCCCGGGAAAGGGGGTCCGCCCGGGCTCCGGCAGGTGCACGGCTGGAGGGTGGAAGGGAGGGGGGTTCAGGATGAGGCCCTG
>NW_008807526.1:0-205 GCF_000699105.1 Pygoscelis adeliae | reverse complement strand
AAAAATAAATAAATAAAATAAAAATAAGCCCACAAACCCGAGCTCCGCGGGAGCCGCACGGCAGAAGCAAAGCCCTTGAGATTGTTAAAAACACCCCGCTAAATAATTCAAGTGACCTGAGATGCCTTTCTCTTGGGAAGAGAAGGGAGGGGGAAAAAAGAGACGTGAGGGGCTGTGTTGGAGTCGGCAGGCTGGGAGCCTGCAG
>NW_008807525.1:0-205 GCF_000699105.1 Pygoscelis adeliae | reverse complement strand
CTCCAGCAAATGTCAGAGCAGGCCATCTGCGCAGACTCAGCGTAGCTGTATGTGTCAGCCAGTTTGTGGCATTACTATTGCATATGCACACTCCCAGTTCAAACTGCTTGGGGTAGAATTTGTCAAAGTGTTATGAATTGCTCAGTTCTGCTCCCACTGAAGAAAGACTGCCATTAATTTCAGTGGGAGCAGAATCTGGACAATT
>NW_008807524.1:0-205 GCF_000699105.1 Pygoscelis adeliae | reverse complement strand
GGCCATCGCCCTGGGGCCGGCCCGGGATGCCCCGGCTGCCCCTGACGAGACCCAGGTGCTCCCACCTCAGGAAAGGCTTAAATGGCCCCTCAGCTGCAGGGCTGGCCCTGTTTGCCCCCTGGGAGGAAGGGCGCAGCCCGGACAGGCTGGGAGGTGAGCAGGGGGAGCTCTGTCACCAGTATCGCTGCAGGGAAGGAGGCACGTC
>NW_008807523.1:0-205 GCF_000699105.1 Pygoscelis adeliae | reverse complement strand
CTCCGCGCTCGGTCTGTCTCTGCCTGGTCACCCCCTGCCCTGTTCAACACCGGCCACTTTTGAATTCGTTTTCGTTCACGGTGTTCCTTCCTTCGTGTTCCTGGCTCTTTTGCTGGGGTGGTTTGGGGTTTATTCTGCCGTTTGACGGTCTCTGTCGTGCGTGTAGGGGGTGAGGGGCTGTTCTGCCTTGCTCCTTGGGGGTTAC
>NW_008807522.1:0-205 GCF_000699105.1 Pygoscelis adeliae | reverse complement strand
CTCTATCCCAGCCAAAACGAGGACAACAAGAGTGCACAAATATATACACAGATGCACAGACACAACCAAACGTGCACAAGGACACAGATGTGTGGTTGCATACAAGTACACACACCTCTGCAATAAAATACCCATGTACACAGAAACACGATCTCACCAGAGGCACAGAGATGTGTGTACACACATGCATACAAGCGCATAGATG
>NW_008807521.1:0-205 GCF_000699105.1 Pygoscelis adeliae | reverse complement strand
GCTCCCAGGGACACGCCGCGGGTGGGGCGGCTGCCGGGAGCTGCTCCCACGGGCGCCGCACCCGCAGCGATAGCGCGCCCGCTCTTTTAAAAAGAGTGGTCTTTAAAAGACCAGTCCGGCGGGTCGTTTCCGGGACCTCTGGCAGAGCAGCACGGGCATTAACCGGGGTGACGAGAATTGCTAAAATGGAGACGTTCAAAACCTT
>NW_008807520.1:0-205 GCF_000699105.1 Pygoscelis adeliae | reverse complement strand
CAGCAGAGGACCAGCCCAGGGCAGCACTTCCCTGCCTCCTCTGGGCTCCCAGGAGATGTCCCTCGGGCTCCAGGGGAACCTGCTGTGAAACACGCTGAATGAATCACTCATGTTCCCTCCCTCAGCCGGGCAGAGAGACTTCTTTCCTGCTGTCTCAGTTCTCTTACCAGAGACACAGTTAGGTCCTATAATCCCTTTTTCTTGT
>NW_008807519.1:0-205 GCF_000699105.1 Pygoscelis adeliae | reverse complement strand
CCCCAGATTTTGGGGGGGGTCTGTGCTTGCTGGCTCAGCTCCTGCCCGGGCAAGGCACCCCGGAGGCGCAGGGATGCTCGTCGTTAGGTTTTTTTGCCTCTTAAATTAAGTGGGAGGTGGGGAAGGGGACGGTTCATAAAGCTTTAGGATATTTTCAGTTGGTTTTGGTGTTGGGTTTTGGAGGAGGAGGAGGAGGAGGAGGAGG
>NW_008807518.1:0-205 GCF_000699105.1 Pygoscelis adeliae | reverse complement strand
TGGCCGGAGGATCTTGATGGTCCGGGTGCTCTTGCCTTTTCCGAGAGGGATGGTGTCCCATGTGCCGGCCAGACCTACCTGCCGCCGCTGCCGGGAGCCGCGGGGCCGCGCCAGCGAGGAGCCGTCGATCTGTGCAATAGACGGGGTGGCCCATTTGCAATTGTAATGTCCCCTTAGGTGTGGCGGGGCGGGGGGGAGACGGCGG
>NW_008807517.1:0-205 GCF_000699105.1 Pygoscelis adeliae | reverse complement strand
TCCTCCTGGGGCTGCTCCTGCTCTGGTGGGTGCAGATGGGGGGCAACCAGAAGCCCCGCAGAGGGCGGCCTCTGACGTGCTGACTTCCTCCTCCCTGTTGGAGCCTGCAGGACTGCTGGAGGAGGCTGGGTGGGGGGCAGGAGTCCCCCCTTGGGAGGTGATGGGGCTGGGGCTGTCTGCAGGGCTGTCATCCTCCTCCTCAGCA
>NW_008807516.1:0-205 GCF_000699105.1 Pygoscelis adeliae | reverse complement strand
GCCCCGGAGCAGCACTCAGGGCCTGACTCTCCATCGACGAAGCCCTCTTCGCTCTTGCTGAAGGCTGCCTCGCCGCCTCCCATCCAGTGCTGAGCTCAGAGGATCTCTGAGGTAGGTCCTGACTGCACGGGTGGCTTCGTCCCGGCCCCATGGGCAGGTGAAGCCCTGCCCCGCTGCTGCCCCGCTGCCTCACCAGACTCTACCC
>NW_008807515.1:0-205 GCF_000699105.1 Pygoscelis adeliae | reverse complement strand
ATCCAATCCCCCCCTTTAAAGCCTGAGCTGTTTTTTGGGTCGTTTTCATTCAAGAACAAGCTCTTTTGGCCTTTGTTTTATTGCTTTCCTTCACCACTAACCCACAGGAGCACTTTCCAGAGCCATGCTCGGCACGTTCCCACACTGAGCTCTCACTGATGTGAACCGGGAACCACCGGGAGATGCTCTCGCCTGTCACGCCCAG
>NW_008807514.1:0-205 GCF_000699105.1 Pygoscelis adeliae | reverse complement strand
TCGTGGCCTCGCCTTCCTCCACGGGTGCTCCCGAGGGTCCTCTCTGGTGTCCCCGGAGGTGTGTCCAACGCTGTGTGTCCCCACCCAGGGTGACGCGGCGGAGGTGGTGGCTTTGACCCGGGAGGTGGCCCAGGGGGCGGAGCTGGACGAGGAGCTGCTGCGGGAACTGGCCTTCCAGGCCACCGGTGACCTGGCCCCCGTCAAC
>NW_008807513.1:0-205 GCF_000699105.1 Pygoscelis adeliae | reverse complement strand
GAGTGCAGGACCTGCCAAAGGAACAAAGGTTGTGTAACGTCATCAAATATTTAATGCAGCAATATTATGCAGCAGAGTTCAGAACTGCCAAATGAAATATTAATAGCCACAGATGGGTGGTGCAGAGCACCCCGGGATCCAGGAGGGCCCAAAGTTTTTGTATTAAGCTACTGAGTAGTCTGGAGCCCGGCAGAAGTTCGACTGG
>NW_008807512.1:0-205 GCF_000699105.1 Pygoscelis adeliae | reverse complement strand
CCGCTGCTGCTGTTGTTGTTATTATTATGATTATTTCAATGAATGAGTCATTTGACTCGGTTCCACCGAGAAAACAATTAGGAAGGCGATCCCTTTAAGGTTACTTCTCCTGAGTGCGATGTTAGCTTTTCCGCGCATCGCCTCGCTTGTTTGCTTTTTTCCAGCCCAAGGTCACGGAAAGGAGGAGGAGGAGGAGAAGGAGGAG
>NW_008807511.1:0-205 GCF_000699105.1 Pygoscelis adeliae | reverse complement strand
GCCCTCCTGCCATGCTGCACCGTGGGGTGGTGCCCCATTGCATGACTGTGGGGCAGGGCTGTGGCATGCTGGCAGAGCAGCGTGGCACCCGCCTCGTTGCATGACCGTGAGGCAGGGCTGTGCCTCACAGCAGCCAGCCTGGGGCAGGCTGAGCCGACTGTGCCGGGGCGGTGGGTGCCCTTGAGGCAGGTGCTGCCGGGGCACG
>NW_008807510.1:0-205 GCF_000699105.1 Pygoscelis adeliae | reverse complement strand
CTTCACTCCCAACTCCTCTACCTCCCCTCAAGCAGCATGGGGGTATAGCGGGATGGTCAGTACATAGCGGTTCCTCTCTGCTGCTGCTCCGTCCTCCTCATGGTTTTCCTCTGCTCCAGCGTGGGGTCCCCACAGGCTGCAGTTCCTTCAGGCATATCCATCTGTTCTGGCACTGTTCTCCATGGGCTGCAGCATGGATATCTGC
>NW_008807509.1:0-205 GCF_000699105.1 Pygoscelis adeliae | reverse complement strand
GGGCACAGGGGGGCAAGGGGATGTGTGAGGAGAAGATGCTGCAGGAAATGGGTGCGGGAGGACGAAAAGGGGGTGAAATGGGAGACGGGGGGGTGCAGGCCCAGAGCAGAGACCGGGAGCAGAGTATAAAAATGCCAGGGTGCACACGCTGACAAGTTTATAAAAATGTACAAAAATAAGATATTCCCTTTTTGAAAATTAAGTA
>NW_008807508.1:0-205 GCF_000699105.1 Pygoscelis adeliae | reverse complement strand
TTTTTTTTTTTTTCCACTTTTTTTATTTTCGGCCTGCCCACTGGGCCGCCTCCCACGTTCCTTAACTCCTCCTCTCCTTCCCAGGAATCGCAGCCTTCCCCGCTGGCTCTGCTGGCAGCTACCTGCAGCAGGATCGAGTCTCCCAACGAGAACTCCAACAGCTCCCAGGGCCAGCAAGGCGGGAGCGGCGAGCTGGACCTGACAG
>NW_008807507.1:0-205 GCF_000699105.1 Pygoscelis adeliae | reverse complement strand
GGCCTCCCTGCCTTGCTTTTCTCTCCTTCCCTCTCTCCCTCGGCCGGCACCCTCTCGTTAAATCCCAGCCTTTAAACGCCTGCTTCGCGAGCCCTTCAACCATGGAGAGATCTTCCCTGAATGGAATCGTTAAACTTGCGGAATAGTTGCCGAATGCATTAGCCGCTAGTTA
This sequence comes from Pygoscelis adeliae, assembly GCF_000699105.1. Lineage (NCBI taxonomy): Eukaryota > Metazoa > Chordata > Aves > Sphenisciformes > Spheniscidae > Pygoscelis > Pygoscelis adeliae. The sequence continues at coordinate 33 of NW_008807507.1, read as the reverse complement.
ATATTAACTCCAGAAGGTGGGGGGGGAAACGCA
>NW_008807506.1:0-205 GCF_000699105.1 Pygoscelis adeliae | reverse complement strand
CCGCGCGGGGGGGGGGGGGGGGGGCAGGGGCTGGCAGCAGCCCCCCGCCCGGGGCTCAGAAGGGCAGCGTGTCCATGAAGATCTTGTCGACGATGGGCGGTGGCGGCACCAGGTCCTCCAGCTTCAGGTAGAAGATGCGCTGGAGGCCCTGGGTGCAGAGGCTGCGCAGCTCGGGCAGTTTGCCCAGCAGCTTGGAGAGGCAGCC
>NW_008807505.1:0-205 GCF_000699105.1 Pygoscelis adeliae | reverse complement strand
CGGCTCGCCGGGACTCACCCTGGAGAGGGGGACAAGCGGGACACCGGTTCGTACTTTATTTCGGCCCTTGTTTCGGTTCTCTTTCGTCGCGCCGAAAGATCTCCTCGCCGCCCCTGAAACGATGTTTGGCCACGGGCAGGTTAACTTAGTGGCAGCTGATACTTTGGAAAGTTTTGGGGAGGAGGAGATGAGGCGAGCGCGGGGA
>NW_008807504.1:0-205 GCF_000699105.1 Pygoscelis adeliae | reverse complement strand
CCTCACGTCCCTGGCAGAAGCTGGTCAACGAGAACATGGACACGCTGGTCCAGCTGCGCTCCAGCTCCTGCAAGCCCGAGCAGATGGCAGCTCTGCTGCCCCGGCTGACCTGTGAGTTTCGGGGGGAACTGGTGACACGGAGGGGGAGCGTGGGGCTGGCACACGCGGGTGTGCACACACACACACACACACATATGTGTGCACA
>NW_008807503.1:0-205 GCF_000699105.1 Pygoscelis adeliae | reverse complement strand
TCAAAGAGATACGAGAGGTGCGTGTTGGCCAGCCCCGAGGGGGGATGCACGGGCTCAGGGTGCCCCCGGGGGCAAATCCTTGGGTCAGCCCCCACCCCGGGTGGTACCACATAGTAGAGACGTGGCATCATTCGACCTTTTTAGAGCTCCTTGTATTTTTAGTGCTTGTGAAACTGAGACTCGGGGGCAGACCCTCCCCTTCCCG
>NW_008807502.1:0-205 GCF_000699105.1 Pygoscelis adeliae | reverse complement strand
GGGTTCATCGTCTCCCAGTGGCCATCACCAGACACCCATCACCTCAACGATCTCATGCTGGAGTCCAACCCATTCCCCTCCCCCCCACGACCATCCTGTCCTCCCCTCGGTGCCCCGTGCCCACCCTACCGCCTGCGTGTAGGCGCTGTAGGCCCCGAACTGGAGGGCGATGGGGCTGAACATGCCCAGCTGGCTGGCGACCTGC
>NW_008807501.1:0-205 GCF_000699105.1 Pygoscelis adeliae | reverse complement strand
GACCTGAGCTATATGATAAAGTCAAGAAGCGCCAATTTCAGAATTTTAGGTTGCAAACACACTCTCACTATGCTACTAGTAGTTGACTAGCAAAAGTAAGATGCTCAGAAGACCTATTTGTCACCGTGGTGTTTCATTTCTGCTGGTTTCCATTCGAATAAGTGCAAGCTTCTTTCCAAGTTCTTAGCACTGCAATATTTGTCTT
>NW_008807500.1:0-205 GCF_000699105.1 Pygoscelis adeliae | reverse complement strand
CCCAGCCGAAACCAGGACACCCTGCTTTCGGCCCTCCAGCACACCACCCCTGCCCCTTCCCAAAGCAGAAGAGGATGCAGGAGCCCCTCCAAGGTGCCTGAACACAAAGCTTTTCTCCAGTGCAGGCATGGGGACACGCTTCTGCAGTGCTCCACGGAGAGGTCGGGATGCGGGGCTGAGCCTGGGGATGCTCAGCCAGCTTCCG
>NW_008807499.1:0-205 GCF_000699105.1 Pygoscelis adeliae | reverse complement strand
GGCCACTTCACCTCCTCCCTCTGCCAAACCCCAGCCAGATGCCGACACGTCTCCATGCCTGTTGGCCCAGTGGAAAGGGGCGAGGATCTCGTCCTCCCCTTCCCACCCAGCACTAACGACAGAGATTATGGATCAAGCAAACCGCAGCAACGCAGGCTATTTACTCTGCCACTTGACATAAGCCCATGAGACAAGTGCAGCGGGG
>NW_008807498.1:0-205 GCF_000699105.1 Pygoscelis adeliae | reverse complement strand
CCGCAGCCCTGGAGCAGCAGCGGGACGAATCCTCTCCCTGACCTTGATCGCCGCCCCGGGGACAACTCCTGACCCCGGCTCAGGGCCGAGGGAGCCGGCGGGGCAAGGGGAGGAGCTCCGGGCGGCAGCATTAAACTTTAAGGCAAGTTTTCCGTGTGGGAAATGCGTTGAAGGGCAGAGGGGCGCCGGGGAAGGGGCGCCGGGA
>NW_008807497.1:0-205 GCF_000699105.1 Pygoscelis adeliae | reverse complement strand
GGACCGGACCTGTGAGAGAGCAGAGGGAGAGTGGGCGCCCTGCGCATGGGTTGGCCCCACACTGGCCCTGTGCAGAGGAGGGTGCGGGCTGTAGCCTCCTTCGTAGCCTGATACAATGAGCACTGCACGTCCCAGGGCTGGGACAGACCCTGGTGTCCCCAGGCTCCCTCCCTCCCCCATCACTTTGCCCCCCCCAGGGTTCACC
>NW_008807496.1:0-205 GCF_000699105.1 Pygoscelis adeliae | reverse complement strand
TGGGGTTCGCCCCCCTCTTCCCAGGGCTGCCGAGCTGGGCTTCTCCCAGGGCTGTGTCGCTGTGTGCCTCCCGACCCAAGGGGGTCACATCCCACCCCTGCCCCTCCCCAAAGCCTCTGCCCGTGCCTCTGCTGTATTTTTGGGCCTGGGGCAGCACAGCCGCCCACCCGGGGCCGGCAGAGAGCAGGCAGGGATGGCCAGGGCA
>NW_008807495.1:0-205 GCF_000699105.1 Pygoscelis adeliae | reverse complement strand
GGATTTAAACTTCTCGCTGTCGTATTGGAAATATCCGTGTTTCAGCGAGAAACCTCCTCGCGGCCGGAGATACAGAAAATTACCAGCCCGCCGCATCAGACACATCAAATAGGTTGCAAGCAACCTGGCTCGCCCTGAATTGCACGTGCCTTTCTATAGCCACCGTTTGCATTTCAGTAGCTGCCTTGGCGAGGGACGCAGGAGA
>NW_008807494.1:0-205 GCF_000699105.1 Pygoscelis adeliae | reverse complement strand
GGCAGCCAGCTCGGGGCAGTAGCCGTGCAGGGCACCGCCATGCCAGCTCACGGAGGTCCTTTCGGCAGCCAGGCTGATGTAGTTGGCTTCGGAGACAAAGGCTGTGAGCTTGGCAGAGCTCAGCTCCAGTGACAGGGACAGAAGTCTTTTGGGGGGGGTCCCATCTGGCTGGAGGGGCCCCGGTGTCTCAGTAGGGGTGGCCGGG
>NW_008807493.1:0-205 GCF_000699105.1 Pygoscelis adeliae | reverse complement strand
GCCAGCTGAGGTTAAACCACAACACATACGTTGCAGTTCAATGAAAGATGCCAAATACACCACTCCGAATACGCGCTTTTGCAACCAGAGATACAGACACAACAGTTTCCATCTCCTTGTGAAAAAAAAAATAATGCCTCCGGGTCTCCAGTTTCAGCTACCAGACTGCCAAACACCTCAAAGAGCCGTGACACACACACCTGAC
>NW_008807492.1:0-205 GCF_000699105.1 Pygoscelis adeliae | reverse complement strand
GACCCTCCCCAGCCACAGCCAGCAAGACCCAGTCCCCCGTCCCTCCCCAGCAGCCCTCCTCACGGCCAGACCTGCGAGATGTCCTCCATGCTGCGCCGCAGCTGATCCATGTCGTTTTGGTACTGCTGCCGGACACGGTCGAGCTCCTTGTCGTGGCTGGCCACCTCCTCCTTGAGAGCTCCCTTCAGCGCCGTCAGCTCCCGCT
>NW_008807491.1:0-205 GCF_000699105.1 Pygoscelis adeliae | reverse complement strand
CGCCGGAGCCCGGCTTTTACCTCTTCCCCTGCCAGGTAAACGTCCCACCACGGCCGTGGGAGCTGCACTGATGGGATATTTCTCTCCGAAGGAGGAAGGGATCCCCCTCGGGCCTCCTCTTCCCTCCCCCGGAGAAATGATGCTCCACGGAACGGGGTCTCCCCCGGGATCTCACGCAGGTCTGAGCCGCGAGGGGCTGGGGAAA
>NW_008807490.1:0-205 GCF_000699105.1 Pygoscelis adeliae | reverse complement strand
AGACCCCACCAGGCACGGCCGCGGGGCAGGTCTCACCGAAATGTTTATTACAAAGAACCAAGCGAGCGGGGCGAGTCCCCCCACACACCAACGAGAATAAATAAATAAAATACACTTTGTCCTGTCTTTTAAATAAAGTTTGTGGAGTGACATAAATACGGGATGTCCCTCTGCCCGTGGGAGGGCCGGGGGGGGGCCCACTGCC
>NW_008807489.1:0-205 GCF_000699105.1 Pygoscelis adeliae | reverse complement strand
CCCTCCTGCCACCAAGGAAACATCCACCACTGCAGAGACAAAATTATTCACAGCTGGGAACCTACAGAGACCTAGTGGATCGGCTGTGGACTCACTAACCTTGTGTAAAAAATTCAACAACAGGGAAGTGGAAAGTAATTTGTTACTTATGAATTGCACATGGACTGAACTATATCCTTACTTAAAACTGGAGTGTAATCAAGAG
>NW_008807488.1:0-205 GCF_000699105.1 Pygoscelis adeliae | reverse complement strand
CCGAGAGAAGGGGCGTGGGGTGGGGTTGGGGTCCTTTTTGCAACCCTCCCGGCCCGAAAAAATAACCCCTCATCTCGTATAGTTCTGGGAAAGCGGCGGCGGGAGCAGATCCAGGGCTTTCCGCAGCGTTTACATTAGCGGCTGCCTTTGCGTAACTCACAGGGATGGAAATCAGCCGCCCTGGGTAAACAGGGCAGCGGGGAAA
>NW_008807487.1:0-205 GCF_000699105.1 Pygoscelis adeliae | reverse complement strand
CGGGGAGGAGGCGGGAAGCGCCCCCGGCCCCGCCGGCCTTCGGGCTTCCTCTGCTCCCCAGGGCCCCGCAGAGCGAAACACAAGCCTCCAGCCCGCCTCGGCCTCTGGACCACGGGCTCCCAACCCGGCTTTCTCCAACCGACCGAAGCTGAACCGGCACCGCTCCGACAGCGGCGCGAAAGCGAGGAAACGGCCAGGCCGGAGC
>NW_008807486.1:0-205 GCF_000699105.1 Pygoscelis adeliae | reverse complement strand
TCTTGGCCCTGTGCCACATTGCAATTTCATTTCTTCAGCCACCTCTCCCTGCCTGGCTCCCTGCCAGGATTTTTAAATTCATCCCTATCTGTCTTGTAGCCCGTCGCTGTTTTTTCTTTCTCTGAGTGTCTCTGTCCGGCTCCCTGTCTTTACTTATTTTTTTTAATTACTCCCTCTCTGTCCTGTACACGTCACTCTTGAAATT
>NW_008807485.1:0-205 GCF_000699105.1 Pygoscelis adeliae | reverse complement strand
GGCAGCCCCCAAAACATAATATTCCTACTCCCGTCAACCTGTTTTCCCCCCTAAGGCCGGATTTCCCTGGCCTGCCAAAAGTGGGGCCAAGCTGCTGCGGGGTTTGTTCGGCGCTGGGGCTCTGAGCTGTCCCTTCGCCCGCTCCCTGGCTCGGAAATCCCCCCCGTGCAAAACCAGCCGGCTTTTGGGGGGAAAAGGGGGTTTG
>NW_008807484.1:0-205 GCF_000699105.1 Pygoscelis adeliae | reverse complement strand
TGTTCACTCTGAACCCTACTGATGGCCGCACATCTGCTCTGGACCCTACTGGTGGCTCTGTTGGGCGGGCGTTCACTCTGGACCCTACTGATGGCCACATTTAGAAGGGGTTTTCCCCCCCCCACCTTAGGACGCGGGGGCGCGTCAGGCCGGCGAGGAGGCTGCCCTGGAGGAGACCCTGGCCCGGCTGGAGGCCGAAATCGAG
>NW_008807483.1:0-205 GCF_000699105.1 Pygoscelis adeliae | reverse complement strand
TTTTTTTTTTAATTTATAACTATGATAATATTAGTCTTGGCCTCCTACCTTTTTTCCCCAAAGACCTCATATATATATGGAGCCAGGCTCCCTGCTTAGATAAACTCAATAGAGAATGAAGCAGAAAATTATTTGTCTCAGCTCCCACCTCTTATCTCTCCTCTCTGGAGCTGGGGGTGCAGCCCCAGCAGGCAGGAGGGGTTCA
>NW_008807482.1:0-205 GCF_000699105.1 Pygoscelis adeliae | reverse complement strand
ATAATTTTTATTTTTTGTGTAGTATTTTGTTAATATTTTCATGACTGAACTAATAATGTCAGGGCTGTGTATTTGGTTTTAAGCGCTAGACAAAGCTGCTTTTAATTTTCTAGTCTATTATTATTTTTCGATTTTTTTTTCTCGATTTATTTTATTCCCTGATTTTTTTTGTGTGGTTTTTTTTTGTGTGTGTGTGTGTGGTTTT
>NW_008807481.1:0-205 GCF_000699105.1 Pygoscelis adeliae | reverse complement strand
TATCAGGCTGTCACGCCCCCAGGCCCCGCCCCAGAGGACAGCCCCGCATAATCCCTACCCGGCGACAGAGCGGCGAGGCGCCCTCCGATTGGTCCCTGCGGAAGCTGCCTCCAGCCTATGAGAAAACACCAGCTGCAGAAATAAACCTCCCTTTATTCCGTATATGGTATTAGCGCGGCAACACAGGGCTGGACCACCGATTGGC
>NW_008807480.1:0-205 GCF_000699105.1 Pygoscelis adeliae | reverse complement strand
AGCGCCAAATAAAATCATCGGTGAGGGGGGGGATGCTGCCGTTGGCGTTGCAAAATATCGGAAGCAGAAAAGTGTGTGAAATGGGGACCCGGCTGAAATGGGGACCCGGCTGAAGCGGCTCCTGGGGAGGAGGGATGGGAGGCGGGATGGGAGGCAGGGCACGCTGTGGTGCTTTCCGGCTTCAATGCTCTCTAAGAAAACAGCG
>NW_008807479.1:0-205 GCF_000699105.1 Pygoscelis adeliae | reverse complement strand
GCTTCGTCTCCAGCAAAGGCCTCTCCTTTCGCCTTCAAACCAACGTCACAGCCGACCTCGGCTGCAGATCTGCCAGCGGCCTCCACGACTACCCCGGCAGGATTCACAGGTCTCCCTAACGTCATCTTCACCACCGCAGCTACGACTGCCGCCACGCAGAGTTCCTCCACAGATGCCACCATTAAACCCGTCTTCAGCTTCGGAC
>NW_008807478.1:0-205 GCF_000699105.1 Pygoscelis adeliae | reverse complement strand
TTATTTTTATTATTATTATTATTATTTTTTAATCCTGACCCAAGACGTAGGGGAGGAAGCGGAGTCGGGGCGGGGAGGCTTTCCCAGTTATTTATTTTCTCCCCCCGCAGAGGTCTCTCCTCCGGCCACCGGCTCACCATGATGTTTCGAGACCAGGTCGGCGTGTTGGCCGGTTGGTTCAAGGGCTGGAACGAGTGCGAGCAGA
>NW_008807477.1:0-205 GCF_000699105.1 Pygoscelis adeliae | reverse complement strand
AAAAAAAAAAACCACAAAACCCACAACCAACCCTCTCCCCAGGGCAGAGTTACAGCAACAGCAGCCTCGAGGCGGGGTCGGGGCATCCTCCCTCCTCCAGGGCACAAACAGGACTCGAGGACGCAGCGTCTGGTTGAGCTGGGAACATCTTTATTTGACGTGTACAAAAGCTTCGGATCTTTGCAAAAGAGCAGACAGACAGACA
>NW_008807476.1:0-205 GCF_000699105.1 Pygoscelis adeliae | reverse complement strand
GGGGCGCTGCGGGCGAGCTCTGTGGTCACAGCCTGCCCTGTGCGTTTGCGGCGTTGCTGTGCTGGGGTTCGGACCGGGTTGAGCGTTGCCGCCCCGTGTCGCCTCGGGCCGTCAGGGCAGTCGCAGCCCCTGCGGTGCTCTGGCCTGCACCCACCGGGGAGGCCAGCGCCGACCGCGCCCCAGTAAAGGCCCGTGTTGAAAGCTT
>NW_008807475.1:0-205 GCF_000699105.1 Pygoscelis adeliae | reverse complement strand
AGCTGAGAACCCCTCTATTCGTATCACGGACCAGCCCCGTCTCCCCAAGCCTGCCCGTGCTGCCCGGACCATACAGGCCGTGCTAACACAACCACCTTCCACAAGTCATTAGCAGGGAAAGACAAGCCAGCTTTCTCTCTTGCTGCCATCATTATGCTCCAGAGTGAACACTCCTGGTTCTTTTCAAAACCAGGTACCCCTCTCC
>NW_008807474.1:0-205 GCF_000699105.1 Pygoscelis adeliae | reverse complement strand
CTCCACCGACGCCAGCCAGTTCAGAAAATCTTAGTAGGTGGATGGGAGCTTTCCTGGATCCGACCCTCCGGGCTCTTTTTTCCCACGGCTCACTGTCTCCTGGGGGGCTTGTGTGGGTCCCCAGCCCCGTGGGAGCAGGGCCCAGGGTAGCTTCGTCTCCCCATGCAGCGAGGAGGCAGGTTTGTGACTCACCCCCCCCACCGTC
>NW_008807473.1:0-205 GCF_000699105.1 Pygoscelis adeliae | reverse complement strand
CGTCATCGTCTCTGCACCCACCTTGCAGACACGGGCCACCCGCGGCACCAGGAGCCGCTCGAAGAAATCAAACTCATCAGCTGTCTCCTCAAAGAAGAAGTAGACCTTGTCATCTCCAGGGATGCTGAAGGAGGCCACGAAGGCAGCATCAGCTGTGGGGCACAGCCAGGGCAGGTGGGTGAGGAGCTGGAATGAGGAAGGGGGG
>NW_008807472.1:0-205 GCF_000699105.1 Pygoscelis adeliae | reverse complement strand
CGCATCAAGCATCCCTCTGCTCCCCGGGGTAAAAGGAAGAAAAAGCCTGGGCCAAGTCGCTGCAGCGCTGAGCATTAGGCAGCTCTTCCCCCCCTAGTCCCTGCCCTGTGGGAGGACGCCCATCCTTAGCCATCATGCTTGTCCTTGTGCAGGGATGGGAGGGTGCTGGGGTTGGGGGAAAAGGGGTGCAGAGGGGGTGGTTTGG
>NW_008807471.1:0-205 GCF_000699105.1 Pygoscelis adeliae | reverse complement strand
AAATGGTAGAGAAAAATAAAGAGGAAACTGGAAAGGAACAGTAACAGGGCAAACATAATTTTCGCAACAGTTTTAGTATTTCTGTTGAAACCCGGGTGAAACGGGGAGATGGAAATCGGAACGAATTTTCCCGCTCCTTCATCGCTGCTAAAAGCAGCGGAAAACGGTAAAGCAACCCGTTCCGCTCCCCTTGCAACTATTTATA
>NW_008807470.1:0-205 GCF_000699105.1 Pygoscelis adeliae | reverse complement strand
CCCTGTTAGTTTATCCTGCCACCCCGGTTTTCTGCCTGCACTACTAAACAAACCCTCTTCTCCCAACCTTCCCCTTGCTCTTCTCCCATTTGTCTCCCTCGTCCTCAAATTGCTGTATCCAAATCAGGACACAGTACACCAGCTGGGGCCTCCCACGCAGCGCGGAGTAATGCCTCCCCTGTGTTGTGTATATGTCTCCAAGTGA
>NW_008807469.1:0-205 GCF_000699105.1 Pygoscelis adeliae | reverse complement strand
TTAACGCGCCTCCTTCGTTTGCTGCCTCATTTGGAGGAGAGGCTGGGTGCGAGCCGTGCTGAGCTGGCCTTGAGTCACCAGCAGCTGGCGGGGACATTGGCGGGAGGGAAGGTCTCATCCAGGGGCATGAGTGTCCCCCACCCCCTTGGCTGGTGCATACTTGTGTGCGGCAACTGGGGGTCCCCGATTTGTGTGCAAGTGTGGT
>NW_008807468.1:0-205 GCF_000699105.1 Pygoscelis adeliae | reverse complement strand
AGGCACGCTCACGCACATGCCGCAAGCGGCTGCTTGAGCTCGTCGTACAGACGGGGAAACTGAGGCACGGCTCACCCAGCCTGGGGAGGCCCGTTTGGGTGGTCCCGCTGCGGGGCGGCAGATGCAAGGCAGCAGGCAGAGCCGGCAGCTCGCGTCCCTCTCCTCTGCAAACCCCAAAGCCCCGGTCCCGCAACCTCGAAGCGCC
>NW_008807467.1:0-205 GCF_000699105.1 Pygoscelis adeliae | reverse complement strand
GGGGGGGGGGGGGGGAGCAGCAGTGCCCCCCGGCCCCGGGGGAGCCCAACTTCCAGCGCGATGCTGGCAGAGACAAACTATTTCCTGGCAGACATTTTAGCTCGTGTTTACATTCGCCGGCTGCGTGTTCCTCCGGGCGCAGAGCAATATGGCTGGCAGGGGAGCTGACAGATCCCTGTCCCGGGGAGGGGGAGCTGCAGACCCC
>NW_008807466.1:0-205 GCF_000699105.1 Pygoscelis adeliae | reverse complement strand
CCCCATCCTGGCCTCATCCTGGCTCTGTCCTGGTCCCCATCGCAGCTCTATCCCAGCCCCCTCCTGGCCCCCATTCCAGCCCCATCCTGGCTCTATTCCAGCCTCCATCCCAGCTCTATCCTGGCTCCATCCCAACTCCATCCCAGCCCCCATCTCATCTCTCTCCTGGCTCCCTGCCCGGCTCTGTCCCAGCCCCATCCCAGGT
>NW_008807465.1:0-205 GCF_000699105.1 Pygoscelis adeliae | reverse complement strand
TGGGATGGTGGGGAGGTCTGGTGGGATGGCAGGGTGGTTTGGTGGGAAGGCAGAGTGGTTTGGTGAAGGCAGGGTGGGATGGTGGGATGGTGGGGAGGTTCGGGTGCTCAGTGCCCAGCAGAGAAGGAGCAGGGCACGGTGCTGGGCAGCCATGGGAGGTGATGGGGACTCCCAGTGCCCCCAGGAGAGCACCCCCCCACCCACC
>NW_008807464.1:0-205 GCF_000699105.1 Pygoscelis adeliae | reverse complement strand
GCCTGGCCCTGCCTGCACAGACCGGTTCTGGCCGAGCTCTGCCCACCTGCAGAGGCTGCTTTGGCTGCAGGGGCTGCAGCTCACAGGCAGTACCCAGGCATCCTGACCTGGCCCCCCAGTGCTGCCACTGGGAGCCAGGCGGGGGGCACAGGCTGGCCGCTCTGCCAGCAGCAGTGTGTGCCTGGCAGTGGCTCCTGGGGAGTGC
>NW_008807463.1:0-205 GCF_000699105.1 Pygoscelis adeliae | reverse complement strand
GCAGGAGGAGGAGGAGGAGGAGGAGAGCCGCCTCCCGTGTCTCTCTGTCTGTCTGTCTGGGCCACCCCAGCGCAGCCGGGATTCCTCGAGCGACGGTTCCTGGAGCGGCACCACGGGCTCAGCTGGGCGCTGGGTGCCGGTGATCCCAGGGGTGTCGGTGGGGGGCTGACAGGGACGCTCATTGGCGCAGGCGAGCCCCGACTTA
>NW_008807462.1:0-205 GCF_000699105.1 Pygoscelis adeliae | reverse complement strand
AGAGCTGCTTTGGCCGAGAACAGTTTCCTACCACCCAAACCACTACCTGTTGCTTTAGGGAAAACCAGGTTGTCATGAGTCCAACAGGCAGTTTTCTGACTGTTTTTGTGGAGAAACCACAAAATGCGGTTCCTCTCCAGGTATCGAAGCCTTTCTTTGCAGGCCAGCAATGGACTGTGGTACAGCCCTTAGCTGTCTCCTCCCA
>NW_008807461.1:0-205 GCF_000699105.1 Pygoscelis adeliae | reverse complement strand
TCGGAGCAATTAAAAACCCCGTCGCTGCGCGTCGGGAGGGAGGTGGGAGCGGGGCTAAATAAATCGCCAGCCCCGGGAGGCTGCCGCCCGCCATCCTGCGGGGCTGAAACTCACTTTCACAATTAGGAGCCGGGGATTCCCTTTGTTTTTCTGTACGTGGCTCTCGCCCTCGCTCGCTCTCTAATTAGGTTTTATTAAAGCCTGT
>NW_008807460.1:0-205 GCF_000699105.1 Pygoscelis adeliae | reverse complement strand
TTTCTTTCTCTCTCTTTTTTTTTTTTTTATGGAGAAATTATTATTTACAGTTTAATATCTTCATGTTTCTATGGAAACTCCATGGCTGCGCTGGGTGGAGAAGTCAAAACCAGCCGGGGAAATGGCAATATTTGAAAGCGAGAGGAGCGGGGCGGGTGCTCACCGGCATCGGGGTGCGGGGACCAGGAGAGGAGGCAGGCGCAGG
>NW_008807459.1:0-205 GCF_000699105.1 Pygoscelis adeliae | reverse complement strand
GGATGGGGACAGGCTGAGGCCGGGTGGGACTCGAGAGGGCCAGCAGGCAGTTCAAGGGGTCTCGGAGGGGCAGCGCAGGCCAGGACCTGGGATTTGGTCCTTCCTAGGGAGAAGCCAGAGGCTTTGTATGGCCCTGCCCAGGGCCAGGTCTCGGGACGGGGTGGGCTGGCCATGGTCCAGCTGTGCTGAGCTTGGTCCAGCTGTG
>NW_008807458.1:0-205 GCF_000699105.1 Pygoscelis adeliae | reverse complement strand
TGGGCCAGCCACATCTTGTCCCAATCAAGCATCTCCCCTTTCCGTCCTGGGGGTCCCATCCCCTCCAGGAAGGGTGCAAATGGGATTAGTTAAGACAATATTTTGGAGCAAAGGCTGGGATTTACTTCAGTGGCTCTAATCTCGTGCTGGCAAAGGCGACGGGAGGGAGGGCAAGTGGGGGCTGTTTTATGGAGCCCGCTGCCTG
>NW_008807457.1:0-205 GCF_000699105.1 Pygoscelis adeliae | reverse complement strand
CGGGCAGGCCCCGGGGACGCTGGTGCGGCTGCACGGACCAGCCGTGGCTCTCCGGAGGGGATCTTTCATGCCTCGCTGCATGCCGCCGCCCTGCGGACACGGGTCAGACCTGTCCAAGCTGCTGCTTGGGGGAAACCAAGCTACTGACCGTGGCTTTTCTTGGCGTTACTCTTTTTCCTGGCTCAAAACTCTGGCTGATTTTTTT
>NW_008807456.1:0-205 GCF_000699105.1 Pygoscelis adeliae | reverse complement strand
GCTCACGTGGTGCCGGCCGGCAGCCCTGATAACAGCCCTGCTGGTTCCTTGGCCCCGCTCCCCTCCTCCACTGGCCGCCAGCGCTCCCCAGTGAGGAGTCCCCTCCCAGCAGGGACCTCTGACCCCTCCAAACACGATAAGAGGTGGGCAGATAGTTGTCGCTATCCAGGACATCCGGGGCTATAAAAGAGCAATAGTGAATTAC
>NW_008807455.1:0-205 GCF_000699105.1 Pygoscelis adeliae | reverse complement strand
GTGCGCTTTCCCCACTCCCTCCAGCTTCAAGTATTTAAGGGGTGCAGGGACAAGCAGAGGGTCATACTGTTTATTTTAGTGACCGTACCTCTTTAAATCAGCTTAGCTTATTTGTAGCTGGCTTAAACTGCAAACTTGAGTTTGGTGCAGTAAGGATTGATTTGAAATAGGTTTGGTTTTTATCTTTTTATAATTAAAAAAAAGG
>NW_008807454.1:0-205 GCF_000699105.1 Pygoscelis adeliae | reverse complement strand
AGGCTGGAAGAGTGGGCTAGCAAGAACTGCATGTTTAACAAAGACAAAAACAAGGTCCCGCACCTGGGATGAGATAACTAAAGAGCACAGTACAGGCTTGCACTCCAGCCACGCAGATCCAGTCTTGCTGAAATGGACCTGCCAGTTCTGGTGGACAAGCTGAACATGAGTCAGTAGTGCACTGCTGCAGCAACAAAGGCAAATC
>NW_008807453.1:0-205 GCF_000699105.1 Pygoscelis adeliae | reverse complement strand
TTTTTTTTTCTTTTTTTTTTTCCTTTTTCTGCACGCCTCTGCAGGGCAGCGCTGCCAAGCAAGCGGGTGGGAGATGCAGTTTCCCTTTTCCCCTTGCTCAGCCCCAGGGGCCGATCCTGCATAGCACAGTATGGGGTGGGGGTGTCCCACTGCTCCGGGGGTGCCTGGGAGCAGCCCTGGGTTGTCCAAGGAGGGAAGCGGGGGG
>NW_008807452.1:0-205 GCF_000699105.1 Pygoscelis adeliae | reverse complement strand
AGCATATGGTTAATTTAATATGCCTAGACCTAAAGGCCATGCAGCCCATCTCAGAGCAAGTAGCCATCGGTAGCAGCAAGGACAGTAATTTCTATAGCATTTTTGCAGGTGCCAAGGGGATGATTGGAGCTCTCTGGGAGAGGCAGTTAGAGGGCTAGTTCAGCACACTGAATTTCAAAGGTGTTAAGGTTTGTATGTGAAGGGC
>NW_008807451.1:0-205 GCF_000699105.1 Pygoscelis adeliae | reverse complement strand
CCTGCAGCCCCACATGCTCACAGCATCGCACACTTGCAGCATTGCACGCTGACAGCACCACGCACCCACAGCATTGCACACTCAACGGCGTTGCACGCTTGCAGCCTTGCGTGCGTACAGGTTGCACACTTGCAGCCTTGCACACTCACAGCGTCGCATACTCACAGCATCGCACGCCTGCAGCCCCACATGCTCACAGCATCGC
>NW_008807450.1:0-205 GCF_000699105.1 Pygoscelis adeliae | reverse complement strand
GGGAGACACTTTGCGTGCACGATGGGTGTCATGGTAAGCTGTTACTTCTACTAATATCAAAGGCGGGGAAAAAAAATAATTGAAGTGGCTGGTGCCTCGGTTTTTCTCCGCTCCCAGCCGGCGTGAGGCTCGGGAGTAAGAGGAAAGCTTCACCCAGGCTCCTCTCGCGGTGCGGCGGAGAGGAGGAAGAGGAGGAGGAGGAGGA
>NW_008807449.1:0-205 GCF_000699105.1 Pygoscelis adeliae | reverse complement strand
TGGGGACACAGAGCACCCGGCGCTCCCGCCCTGCAGGAGGAAAGCTGGGATCATTTGCTCAGTTTTGGGAGAAAGCCGTGCCGGAGCAGGGCTCCTCGGCTATAACATCTCCTGAGCTCCCAACTGTTTCGCCAGCGACTGAGAGGTTGGGATTTAAGCCAAACCCGCCCTCCTGCTACACATTAATTGCAAAAAAAAAAAAAAA
>NW_008807448.1:0-205 GCF_000699105.1 Pygoscelis adeliae | reverse complement strand
TGGATCGCTTGCAGCAGCAGACGGAGGAGGATCTCTGCCGAAAAGCCAGGCGCTGCCCTCCCTCCGGCTGCAAGGGGTGCACCTGCGGGCGTCTCTGCTGGGAGCACTGGTGTTTCCAGGGGCATCAGCCTGAGCTGCCCCAGCTCCAGAAGATGCTGCGGGCAAATCAACAGGTCACCTGAGCCTGAGCCACATCTCCCCGACA
>NW_008807447.1:0-205 GCF_000699105.1 Pygoscelis adeliae | reverse complement strand
CCCGGGTCGGGGAAGGAGCCCTCCCGAGCAGGGCTCAGCCCCCCGGCCACAGCACCAACACACGCTCCGAGTAACGAGGTCCACTTTATTGAGTGCTCCCTTCAACAAGGAAAATACAAAAAAAACACCCCCAGTTCAGGTCTCTAGACATCAAATATTTAAATAAGGTCTCTTTATAAGAAGCTGATCGTCCTCTGCGTAGTTA
>NW_008807446.1:0-205 GCF_000699105.1 Pygoscelis adeliae | reverse complement strand
TCCTGGGATTAGCTCTGCTAATTGATATTGCTATAGGTTTAATTTAGGGACGAAGAAGGGCTGGAGCAGTGGGGGGAAGGCAGGGGGAGAAGGGGGAGTGAATAAAATAAAGAGATCAGAGAACAGCCAAGTGTGCAGGACCCCGGCCCCGCGTCGCGGCCCGGAGAGGAGGGGGGCCAGACCCCTGCCTCTCCCCGGGGTGGGG
>NW_008807445.1:0-205 GCF_000699105.1 Pygoscelis adeliae | reverse complement strand
TCTCGCTCCCTCCAACCTAAGGCGCGATCTTTGCTCCATTGTCTTTGTTGTGCTCGGCCGCGACAGGAAACTTCGGAAGGGCAGGGGTGTAAAACCCAGCAGCAATTAATTGCAAAAGGCACCCCCTCTCTCTGCCTCTACACTCCCCCACTTATTTCTTTTTCTCTATTTTTTTTCTTTTATGGCTTTTAGGATTTTAGTGTTT
>NW_008807444.1:0-205 GCF_000699105.1 Pygoscelis adeliae | reverse complement strand
GTGGAGACAACCAGGGATGGTGGTAGCTGTGAGGCATGTTGTGGGGTAGTTGTGGGGTATGGTTCTGTTGAGCAGAACTTAAGAGCCTGATCTCACCTGGTATTTGCTTCTCAAATTTCTCTGAGGGGAGCTCCAAGCCTGTTGTGAGTGCTAGGGTGGGAACGCTCCTGCAGGGGAGATGGTGACCTCTCGGCAGGACGTCCAG
>NW_008807443.1:0-205 GCF_000699105.1 Pygoscelis adeliae | reverse complement strand
GGTTTCGGGGGGGCACCCGAGCAGCCTCCCACCGCAGGAGCCAAGGGCAAAGGGCAGCACATTCCCCTCGGAGCCACCACCCCGGGGACAGGCAGGAGTGCCCCAGGACCTGGGCAGTCACCTCCAGCCCCGTCCCTGCACCCGGGGTGATGGGGACACGCAAGAGAGGACATGGGACGTGTTGTGGGTGGCGGGTCCCGCACCC
>NW_008807442.1:0-205 GCF_000699105.1 Pygoscelis adeliae | reverse complement strand
CCCCCTCGCTGCCTGCGCCCTCCCCCCCCCAGGGATCAGCCTGCTCATCCCACCTGATGCCATCCCACGGGGGAAGATCTACGAGGTCTACCTGACCCTGCACAAGCAGGAGGAGGTGAGGTAGGTGCCATGGCCGGGGCTGCCGGGGCATGAGGCTGCTGGGGAGGGGGGGCTGGCTCTGCTCAGCTGCCCCATCGCTGCCGCA
>NW_008807441.1:0-205 GCF_000699105.1 Pygoscelis adeliae | reverse complement strand
TGCTGGAAGGAGGGCGAGTGGTGCTGGCTGCAGGGACCCTGGGGTGCCCCATCCCTCCCCGTGCCCTGGGGGACCCCGGGGTGGCCCTGTCCCTCCCCATGCCCTGGGGACCCTGCGGTGCCCTGTCCTTCCCTGCGCCCAGGGGACCCTGTGGTGCCCCCGTCCCTCCCCGTGCCCTGGGGACCCTGCTGTGCCCCTTCTCATC
>NW_008807440.1:0-205 GCF_000699105.1 Pygoscelis adeliae | reverse complement strand
GGCCCTCTGCCCATAGTGTATATCTTCTACTAACAGGGGGTCGCATCAGTCTGGCCGGGGTGGGGGGTCGAGGATTGTGTTACCTAGGGACTGGGGCCCTCACCATCGGGGTGGGGGAAGGAAAGAGAGGGAGAAGAGAGAGAGAGAGAGTTTTTTCCCTTTTCCCTTCCATGCTTGAACAAGCTTCTCGAGGTCAACAAGCATG
>NW_008807439.1:0-205 GCF_000699105.1 Pygoscelis adeliae | reverse complement strand
AGTTGGCCAGGGGGCAGCGATTGCTGCTCAGGGGCTGACTGGGTGTTGATCAGCAGGTGGTGAGCGGCTGAATCACTTCCTCCCCCCCCTTTTACCTGTTGTTTTTTTTCTCTCTCTCCTTCTCTCATTGTTTTACTTTCCATTAGAATTTATTATTATTTTTATTATTATATTAATATTTCAAGTAGTAAACTGTTCTTATCTC
>NW_008807438.1:0-205 GCF_000699105.1 Pygoscelis adeliae | reverse complement strand
TCCAGCCAGGGTCAACCCACCACAGATGGCAACAAGATATTTCTGTGACTAACTAAGGATTCTAGCAAATTCCAAGTGCTATGCACTTTGCACACAGCTTCTATCAGCAAAATCTCATGTTATCACCATGTCTTTTGTAGGCTAATAAAGCCAGAGATTTAGAAGGATTTAGTCTTCTCCACTGATCACAGCAAAACCATGCACA
>NW_008807437.1:0-205 GCF_000699105.1 Pygoscelis adeliae | reverse complement strand
TTTCCCACGGCAGCCCGGCTTCCAGCGCCCCGTGTGAATCAGCCCCTTCCCGGGCAGGCGCTGGGTGCCCCTGCACGGCACACGTGCAGCCGGCCGGGCAAAGCCAGGCGAGCATTTCCCCGCTCCGATCCCCCCCGTTGTGCCAGCTGCCCGCTCGGAGGACGGTGCCAAATTCAGGCTCTCTGGGCAGGGGGGGGATGACTGT
>NW_008807436.1:0-205 GCF_000699105.1 Pygoscelis adeliae | reverse complement strand
GCACAGCCATGGTCTCAGCCTTTCACCGCCAGCCCTTGCGCACTTCATTCTCCAATCTCTTTGCAGCGAGCACCACCAGAGATGTGACAGTCACCGTGTTCCCAACTCTCCCTACCTCCTCGACACCCACAGAGACCTTGGCACTGCTGTCCACCACCGACTCCACCACCGCAACCACCCTCCCTCCCTCCAGCCCTGACACCTC
>NW_008807435.1:0-205 GCF_000699105.1 Pygoscelis adeliae | reverse complement strand
CCCGGGGGCTCCTGACGCAGCTGGGCTGGGAGGAGGGCAGGGAGGCACCTGGCAGGGCCCTGGGTGCCAGCTGGGGAGCACAGGGGACCTCGGACCTGCAGCACGGGGCAGGGACAGGGCTACTGGGGGTCATCCCAGCATTTCTTTACCGAGAGGGCAGTCAAACACTGGGCGGCCTTCCTAGAGAGGCAGTCGATGCCCCAAG
>NW_008807434.1:0-205 GCF_000699105.1 Pygoscelis adeliae | reverse complement strand
CAGTCTCGCCAGCCAGCTCAGCAGCCCCCCTTGCCTGCAGAAATAGTCCCCAACCCTATGGAAACCAGGGCGCTGCAAGGGGAGCATCTAGTCTGGCCCCCCGGGATTAGCTGTGCCGAGAGCATTGCCGAGCCCAGCATGTGGGGTAGGGATCAGGGCTAGACCACAGCACCCGGCACCAGGGTCCAGCTGTGGCTGGGACCGG
>NW_008807433.1:0-205 GCF_000699105.1 Pygoscelis adeliae | reverse complement strand
AAGGGCAAGGAAGCTGGTGAAGGGTCTAGTTCCCAGTTATCTGGTTATAGTACTCTGGTGCTTGCTCTGGGCACATAGAGAAGTACCCTTTGGTTTGAAAAAGTTTTTATGTTTCTGACTGTATTTACACTGTGGTTTGGATACCTTTGTGCTAGGCTAAAATTGTTGGGGATTGTGTAGGTTGTCAGGGATTTTTTTTTTTTTT
>NW_008807432.1:0-205 GCF_000699105.1 Pygoscelis adeliae | reverse complement strand
GTACAGCACTGAACAGGGGGTCCCCAGTTTTGGGGGGCCCTGGGGAGGGACCGGGGCCGAGCTCACCGTCACGAGACATGCCGACCAGCAGGCACTTCTTGAAGCGGCATTGCTGGCAGCGGTTGCGGTTGATGCGGACGATGGAGCAGTTCTCGTTCTTGAGGCACTTCTTGTACTGGATGTTCTGCTGGATGCTGCGGCGGAA
>NW_008807431.1:0-205 GCF_000699105.1 Pygoscelis adeliae | reverse complement strand
TGAGCGTCACCCCATTCATCCGCAGTGCCCGCAGGCACCCAAGGAACGGGCGCATCTTATGTTCTGCTGTGCCTGCAGCAGGGCCAAGACTCAGGGCCCTGCGGCACACGGGGACCTGGGGACGTGGGGATGTGGCCGGGGGCTCTCACCGACATAGAGGGGCCTGTCGAAGTCCAGGCGGACGAAGCTCTGCGGGGGAGCTGGC
>NW_008807430.1:0-205 GCF_000699105.1 Pygoscelis adeliae | reverse complement strand
CGTGGCACCGGGCTGCGGCTGGGGGACCCAGCTCCATCTCCGCTGGAGACTCCCCGTGCGTCATGGCCCTTCTGTGTCCTGCTTGGAGGGCACGGTGTCCCCAGCTGCCACCACGTAGCCATGCCCGCACTGTTAGCAGCCATGGCCTCTGCCGGCATGTGCCGGCCCCGTGGGGCGGCTGCTGGGGTCTGCGCTGCGGGTGCTG
>NW_008807429.1:0-205 GCF_000699105.1 Pygoscelis adeliae | reverse complement strand
CTGGTGGCACTGGGGGCACTGGGGACACGGGACACTGGGGGCACCGCTGGTACTGCTGGCACCGGTGGTTGTGGTGACCCTGGGGGCACCGGTGGTCATGCTCACACCGGGGGCACCGGTGGTTGTGGTGACAGTGGTGGCACTGGTGGTCGTGCTCACACCAGTGGCACTGGGGACACTGGGGACACTGCTGGCACTGGGGACA
>NW_008807428.1:0-205 GCF_000699105.1 Pygoscelis adeliae | reverse complement strand
CGGCCCTTCCCCCATGTGCCCCGCACCGGGCAGCCAAAAATACCCACGGGGCTGGGGTGCCTGAAAATAGCCCGGGCAGTGTAAACAGCCAGGGGGGCCGAGAGCCGGTGAGGGGACCCCCGTGCTGGGGCAGGGCAGCCCAGGAACACCCCCCCAACACGCTGGTCCCCCACGTGCCCCAGCATAGCCCCGTGGCACCTGTGGG
>NW_008807427.1:0-205 GCF_000699105.1 Pygoscelis adeliae | reverse complement strand
CGGGCGATGGGGACAGCTGTCCCCCCAAAAGCTGACGCTCCCTGCAGGGCATCGAGCAGCTGCAAAAGGCGCAGGCGGAGCTGCTGGAGACGGTGAAGGAGCTGGACAAGGCGAAGAAGCAGTTCACCCACCTCCAGCGGAGCAGTGAGGTGGCCAAGGACAAGGCAGCCGACGTGGAGGCTCGGTGAGGGGAGGGGGCGGCAGC
>NW_008807426.1:0-205 GCF_000699105.1 Pygoscelis adeliae | reverse complement strand
TGCAAGCAAGGGGTAGTGCTTGACATGCAAATGAGACGCGGTGCCTCCATGCAAATAATGAGGGGCGGTGCTTGACATGCAAATGAGATGGTTCTCTCCATGCAAATGAGGGTGACGCTTCACATTCGCTGTAGAGGCAAACGAGGGGGCGGTGCTTTACATGCAAATGGAGGGGCGGGCAGGACACAACATGCAAATGAAGGGG
>NW_008807425.1:0-205 GCF_000699105.1 Pygoscelis adeliae | reverse complement strand
AGCTGAGAGCATCCTTCACCCCTGAAAATCGTGTGCTGGCGCTGCCTCCACAGACCCAGGGCTCGGGGCAGCGCCCAGGAGCCCCCAGCGCCCGTGTGCCCACCCAGAGCTCACCCAGGGCCCGCCGTGTCCGTGGGGCCCAGAGCCGCTGGCTCTGGCCGTACACCAGCACCCCTTCACCCGCACGCTGCTCCCCCCCAGCAAG
>NW_008807424.1:0-205 GCF_000699105.1 Pygoscelis adeliae | reverse complement strand
GCGTGCGCGCGCACGCACACACACACACAGAGCGTGCACACACACACCCCGCCACACGCACACCCTGCCCCAGATGTACCCACACACGCACACAGAGCACACTGCACACAGCGCCCTGCACACACACCCCACATTGCACACGCACACACACAGAGCGCACGTGCACACGTGTGCACGCACACACACACACACGCACTGCATTGCA
>NW_008807423.1:0-205 GCF_000699105.1 Pygoscelis adeliae | reverse complement strand
ATGCCCAGCCATGAGCTGGGGACCCCGACATGGGCACGTCCCCATACTTGGGGAGGGGGGGGTGGTTTAAGCCCCAAAAGAGGGGTGGAGGATAAAAACTGTGGTCTCGGACTCACCGGCTCCTGGAAGTAGAATTGGTAATCAAAGGCGGGATAGGTTTTCATCTTCTCCACGATGTCCACAGCGGGGTCGGCGGGTCGGTACG
>NW_008807422.1:0-205 GCF_000699105.1 Pygoscelis adeliae | reverse complement strand
TGCGTGATTCTCAGCTCCGGAGCTTGAGCCTGGTGTTCCTCTCTCCCCAGGGCGTTTTTCTGGCTGGTATCGTTGCTCCTGGCGTCTCTGATCTGGTTCGTTTCGGTTCATCTCAGCGACCGGGAGGACGCCAGGCTGCAGTACGGCCTCCTCGTCTTCGGGGCTGCCGTCTCCGTCCTGCTGCAGGAGGCTTTCAGATTTGCCT
>NW_008807421.1:0-205 GCF_000699105.1 Pygoscelis adeliae | reverse complement strand
GTTTTTTTTTTTTTTCTTGCTGCAGCTTGGGAAGTGCCGGTTATCCATTTTTTAATCGATTTCCCTCCAGCTTGGAGCTCTTATTCCCCCTGAGCTGGCAAAGTTAGGGGGGAGGGCGAGGGGAAAAAAAAAATAATAAATCATGTTTATTAAAACAAAGAGAAACCCAGCTATGGCAGCGCGGGGCAGCCCGGCTCCAGCGAGC
>NW_008807420.1:0-205 GCF_000699105.1 Pygoscelis adeliae | reverse complement strand
GCCTTCAGCTGAGCCAAGAAAGAAGAAAAATCACCCTCCCACCCCAAAAATAAAATATTCGGAGGGAGGAGGAGGAAGCTCCCCGCCGCGGCAGCGCACGGCCGAGCCGTCGGACGGGGTTGTCCCGCCGGGGCTGAACTCTCGCAACTACGGCTTTGGGGAAAAGCACTGGAGAAGCCAAGCGGGACTTTGCAAAAAGTAAAGT
>NW_008807419.1:0-205 GCF_000699105.1 Pygoscelis adeliae | reverse complement strand
CCACGCTGCACCCCGGCGCGGGCGGCTGTCGCTGCAGCAGGTGAAACTCTGACAACTTCGCAGGCAGCTAAGGAGGGTCTGCTGGGCTCAGACACCTGGCTTGCGGCAGCTGCCTCGCTGGAAAAACTCAACCTGCCCACAGGCGAGAAGAGAAATGTTAAGTTTTGCTGACCTAGAGAAGAGTTAGCTCCTTCTTGCCTTCGCC
>NW_008807418.1:0-205 GCF_000699105.1 Pygoscelis adeliae | reverse complement strand
CCTACGTGAGGAGATCCTCATCACCCGCAAGAGGAAGATCCCGGACACCCGGGTCCATGGATGCGTCTACTTCGTCCCCCCCACAGGTCACTGGTGAGTCCCCACTCGTGGCAACCATGACTGCTCCCTGCTTGGTGGTGGGGTCACCCTGGGGTGATGGTGGTGCGGGTCACCCTGAGGTGGTGGTGGTGGTGGTGGTGGTGGT
>NW_008807417.1:0-205 GCF_000699105.1 Pygoscelis adeliae | reverse complement strand
TGTGCCGTGACGTCCCCGAGCCCTGTGCCAGCTCCACCTGCCCGTTCAGCGAGAGCTGTTAGCAACTCATTCACTAGAAATCTGATAGTGAGATGCCAGGCTCCCCGACAGCTTTATAAATAGCTGCCTGGAGTCCAGTTTGAAGTTTTGATTAAAAAGAAAAGAAGAAGAAAAATAAAAAGAAGAAGGAAGGGGGGGGGGGGGA
>NW_008807416.1:0-205 GCF_000699105.1 Pygoscelis adeliae | reverse complement strand
CTCTGGCGGGGTGCGATGGCACGTCCCTGTCCCCTGCAGACCTGGACAAGCTGCTGTCGGACCTGCGGTCCTTCCTCCTCATCCTGGACCGGGAAAGCCTCAGCACCGCGGCTCGGGCCAAGAAGAAGTCGGTGGCCGATCTCCTCTCCCGGCTGCAGAGCCCCCCGTGTGAGCGCGGGTCTGCGGGTGGGGTGGACGGGTTAGC
>NW_008807415.1:0-205 GCF_000699105.1 Pygoscelis adeliae | reverse complement strand
TTCGTGCGATCCAGCACCCTCTCCCGAGGCTGCCGGGGTTTTGCTCCACAGCGATGTCCGTGCGCGGCAGCCGGTGCCTCTGACGGTGATCCCCGCTCTCTGCCCTGCAGTGGATGACAGCGGCTGGCTGCAGATCTTGGGTGACATGCTGGCTGCGAGGAGCAGCCGGGTGGCGGTGGAAGACGAGGGTGACGCCTGCTGTAAG
>NW_008807414.1:0-205 GCF_000699105.1 Pygoscelis adeliae | reverse complement strand
TCGGTGGTCCTAGGGGTCTTTTCCAGCCTCAGTGATTCGATCGTTCTCTAGCCCCCGTGTACGTCTTCCCTTCAGACCAGCCCCAAGACTGCAGAAGTTGCGGGCGCAGGGGTGTTGCGGTGCTGCAGCCCGCCTCCTGCCCTGCGGTTCGACGTCGCCTGCCCTTGGGCCGTGGCTCTCTGCAGGGACGGGATAACGGTGAGCC
>NW_008807413.1:0-204 GCF_000699105.1 Pygoscelis adeliae | reverse complement strand
TTTTCTTTCATTCTTCTGTTCTGAAACCATATTTTCACTTGGCGGTCGGTCAGATTGAGCATTCGGGAGAGCTGGAGGCGTTTCTCTTTGTTTATGTAGACACTGAAGAAGAATTCCCTTTCTAACTCTCTGATCTGGTATTTGGTGTACGGGCATCTCTTTTTACGCGTACGTTGTCCACCTGTGGAGTGAAAAAAGGCAGAA
>NW_008807412.1:0-204 GCF_000699105.1 Pygoscelis adeliae | reverse complement strand
GTCCCTCTCCCAGGGACTCCTGCAGGATGAAGGTCAAAAGGGACGTGCCCGACGTGCTGGAGAGGCTGACGTTCACCAAGGTATGGGGAAGCGGGGTGCCTCGGGGTGCCCCTGCCCTGCTGTCATCCACGGATCCCCCCGAGGTGCTGGCATGCACGGGAGCTCCCCGAATGCCACCCCAACCCCCATCCCGTCCCTCTGGCT
>NW_008807411.1:0-204 GCF_000699105.1 Pygoscelis adeliae | reverse complement strand
CGCACGGCTCGGGGCAGGGAGTGAGACAAGGGGCTTTACGGTCGCGGTTTCTATTTCTTTTTCAAGCGGCGGCGAACAAAGCTGTGAGTGCAGCAGCGTTAGGGCGGCGTGGGGCGGCACGTCGCCTTCACCCCCGCAGAGGGGAGGCTCCCCGCACCCGGCAAAAACCCCCCGCGGGTCCGGGCTGCGGGGAAGGGACTGGCC
>NW_008807410.1:0-204 GCF_000699105.1 Pygoscelis adeliae | reverse complement strand
TGGCACGAGTGGCTCTGCCTCCGCCCCCAAAACCCCCAGCCTCGTAGGGGTCCCAGCCTCGGCACCCTGGGCACTCCTGGGTGCCTCATCAACCACAGGGTTTGGGTGCCCCCAAACAGAGGGCTTGACCACGGCTCTGCTCAGGAGCAGACCGTCGGCGTTTCTGTTTCTCCCCAAGGAATTTGGCGATGCTAGAGGCAGCAG
>NW_008807409.1:0-204 GCF_000699105.1 Pygoscelis adeliae | reverse complement strand
CCCCCTGCCGTGGCGAGCGGGGGGTCTGTAATGCCACCCCACCTGCAAAAGTGCCAGGGAGGCTGCGAGCAGCGGCAGAGCGTTGACCTGGAAGTAAAGCACCATGTGAATTCCTGGCAGCGGGGCGGAGAGCCTGGCGGGCAGCCCGGGGGATGCCCAGCGATGCTCTCGCACCCCCAGCTTCACCCCCGGGGCCCAGCCGCG
>NW_008807408.1:0-204 GCF_000699105.1 Pygoscelis adeliae | reverse complement strand
TGCCAGCCAATCACAGCAGAGCACATGACCAGCAGAAGAGAGTGAATTCCAGGGCAAATGGCCCCTGCAGCTGCTGGGAGGGGGCGGGACTTCCACTGGAAGCTGGTGGGCGGGGCACCTGTTGGGGCATGTCTCCCATAGCAGCGGTGCTGGTGGTCCTGGCGTGTTCCAGGAGAGGGATCCCAACACGCACCAGGAAGGCAC
>NW_008807407.1:0-204 GCF_000699105.1 Pygoscelis adeliae | reverse complement strand
GTGGGCGGCAGACGCGGGGCCCTGCGTGTGAGCGAGAGGGCAACATCTGTGGAGAGGTGCAATGCGGCCTGAACACCAACAGCGCTGGCGTGCCGTGAAGTGTCTCCAACGCACCAGAGACGCCTCATCGACCAGTAAGGAAAGACAGCGAGAGAAGAGAGAGAAGCAGAGGCCCCACGGCCACGGTCCTGGGACAGCGACAGC
>NW_008807406.1:0-204 GCF_000699105.1 Pygoscelis adeliae | reverse complement strand
ACAGGCTTGGGCATCACCGGCGCGGCCGGGAGCGGGGACTGATGCAGCAGAGGGTGGACGAAGGAAGAGGACATATGGTGCGATTTGCCTTGTGCGTGATTTTATGAGCCCGCGCGGTGCAGCGAGCGTGCGGTGAGTTTGCATTGCAGGCCCTCCGCGGAGCAGAGGGGGCTGTTTGGCAAGCGTGGGATGCAGACAGTGTTC
>NW_008807405.1:0-204 GCF_000699105.1 Pygoscelis adeliae | reverse complement strand
GGTTTTAGCCCTCTTCCCCCCACCGAGCCCCGCTTCCCCGCGGGGAGAGGATTCAAACCTCCCTCAAAAGCTGCTAACCAGGGCACGGGCTGGGGGTGGGGAGCCACGGCAGCCCTTGGGGCCGGGGAGGGACGAACAAGGCCTGCGGGGGTGCCGGGCTGTGAGGTGGGGAGGGGAATATGGCGCTGAGGGGCGGCCCCGAGG
>NW_008807404.1:0-204 GCF_000699105.1 Pygoscelis adeliae | reverse complement strand
TGCCGCACGGTGCCGGGGTCCCGCCGGCGCGGCCAGGGCTTTCTCCTCCCCGGCTGGCCAGATCTCCACCGAAGAGAAGCATTTTTCAAGGGAAGACGATGCTAGCTCCTGGAAAGTGCGTCTCCTTCTGGGAGGAAAACACGCGTAACGGAAAAACACGCACTTTTCTCACTTAGAAACAATCCCCGAACTGTTTTAGTCACC
>NW_008807403.1:0-204 GCF_000699105.1 Pygoscelis adeliae | reverse complement strand
TCTGGTCTATCATCCACTCCTCCCAGTTTTGTATCATTTGCACTCCTGCTGTGGGTGTGCTCTGTCCCATCGTCCAGGTTGTTAATTAAGATGTTAAACAGTATGGGCCTCAGTGTTGCCCTCTGGGGTACTGCACTAGAAACTAGCCTCCAGCTGGACTTTTTGCCACTGATTACAGTCCTCTGAGCCCAGCAGTTCAGCCTG
>NW_008807402.1:0-204 GCF_000699105.1 Pygoscelis adeliae | reverse complement strand
CAGCTGGATTCACCCGCGGAAAAGGGCAATCCCGGTGTGGAAAGGGGAATCTTGGGGCCGAAATCCTCCTCCGCGCCGGGGTACCGCCGTCCTGGATTCACCGCCTGGGTGGCCTCATTGGGGTTGAGCTTCCTCATTATGGGCCTCCGAGTTTAATTAGTCCGAAAGCAATTAACCGACCGGGGCCCGGGGGGCCGTGCCGCT
>NW_008807401.1:0-204 GCF_000699105.1 Pygoscelis adeliae | reverse complement strand
GCTTCTCCCCCCATTTCAGCTTCACCGCCCCCAAATCGGGGCCGGGTGCCGGCAACGGCCAGGCAGCCCAAAGCCTCCGGCTCGGGGGGTGCGCCCGAGCCCGGGAAAGGGATTTAGGCAGGATCCGGCCCCGGATTATCTCCAGCAGCTGCTCCGTGTCTCTGCTATTTGCAGTCGGACGCGGCGGCAGGATGGGGCCACGGC
>NW_008807400.1:0-204 GCF_000699105.1 Pygoscelis adeliae | reverse complement strand
CCCTCGCCGCCGAGGCTTCGGGTCTCCGCAATCCCAGCAGACGAACGCCCACCTCGGTTCCTACCGCTCCTCTTCCGCCCGTTTGTACCGAGGCCTTCGCTCTGTAGCCGAGGGGGTAAAACGGCAATTCGTCACTGGCGAAGGAAACGCTGACGTCTGAATTACGTTAAATCAGAGGATCCGCGCGTTACCGCGTGGCACAGA
>NW_008807399.1:0-204 GCF_000699105.1 Pygoscelis adeliae | reverse complement strand
CTGCTTGTAGATGCTCTCGAAAGCCCCGGAGATGCTCTGGGGAAGAGAGGAAATTTGGGAAAAGCAGGACCGGTGCATCCCAGTCTGGCAAAATTTCCCACCCCGGTGTGCAAAACCCCGTTGCTCGTCGGTGGCACGAAGCCACCCTGGCTCCGGCCGGGTGACACTGATCCCGAGGGGTGTCCGGATCCGGTGTCATGGCTC
>NW_008807398.1:0-204 GCF_000699105.1 Pygoscelis adeliae | reverse complement strand
CTCCACCATCGCGTGGTCGCTGCAGCCAAGGCTGCCCCCGGCCTGCCCACCCCCGACCAAGTTCTTCTCCGTCTGTAAGTACGAGGTCCAGCAGTGCCCACCCCCAGCGCCCCTGTCAGAATAGCCCCACGGGCAGGGCTGCTCCTCGGAGGGGTCCCGTTGAGTTGGTGAGGAGATGAGGCGCCTCTTGACCGCGCTGCGGCA
>NW_008807397.1:0-204 GCF_000699105.1 Pygoscelis adeliae | reverse complement strand
TGCTCAGTCACCCTCACAGTGGAAAAAGTTTTTCCTTCTGTTCAGAGGGAAGCTCATGTGTTTCAGTTTGTGTCCATTAGCTCTTGTTCTGTCATGGGACAACACTGAAAAGAGCTTGACTCAGTCTTCTCTGTAATCTCCCTTCTGATACTTGTACACGTTGATGGGATCGCCACCGAGCCTTCTCTTTTCCAGGCTGAACAG
>NW_008807396.1:0-204 GCF_000699105.1 Pygoscelis adeliae | reverse complement strand
TGGGGGATGGCTTTTCTGCTCTCCTGAGCTAAGTTTCACTTTGAGAGAATGTCCTTAGCTTTCAGGCCTCCCTTCTGCTTCCCCTGTGATAGAAGTGCCTAAGGGGCACTGCGCACTGTCCAGGTTTTGCACAACACGAGTCATTTGTTTCTGCCCAGCATCCCCAGAAATCTCTCGTAACGTTAGGGGAAAATGTCCTTTAAA
>NW_008807395.1:0-204 GCF_000699105.1 Pygoscelis adeliae | reverse complement strand
CCACAGGGCACTAACCGGGGCTTCTCCGCTTCCCGACACTAACGGGGTGTTGGACTGGGCGTGCCGGGCTGAGTTTGGGGTTGCCGGCATCGGTCGCCTCCGAACGCTGGCGCCGGAGGGACCCCCGCTTTGGGGACGTGGGAGTTCGAGGCGTTGACCCTGATGTCCCCAACGGGGATCCCCACGGGTGTCCTCAGCACCCTG
>NW_008807394.1:0-204 GCF_000699105.1 Pygoscelis adeliae | reverse complement strand
TGGTGGCGTGGGGAGGGGGCCGGAGGCGGCCGGTGGCCAGCCGCCCGCGGCACGCCAGATGTTCGCTGCTGAAAAGCAGGGGGCTGCCCTCGCACTGAGCTAAGCGGCGGCAATGAGATCGGTAGCAGGGCATTGAGGGAGGCGGTGAAAGGGTTTCCCACCTGAGCTGATGGGGCTCGGCTGGGAGGAGAGAGGGGCTTGCCG
>NW_008807393.1:0-204 GCF_000699105.1 Pygoscelis adeliae | reverse complement strand
CCTTTTTTTTTTTTATTATTATTATTTTTTTTTCTCCTCCTCTGGCGACATAAAAAGAGGCTGCGTCTGCCCCTGTTGAATGTAAATGCCTTTGAAGTGGAACTAATCATTTCAAGGATAGTTTGCGTTGTCCTAACAACGCAGCTGAATTGCGAAGCCCCGCTTTTTGTTGAAGATATGTTTTCTTTCTTTCAGCCCAACCTG
>NW_008807392.1:0-204 GCF_000699105.1 Pygoscelis adeliae | reverse complement strand
GGCCATTGCTGCCACTCACCTGCAGTTCTGGCTGTAGGAAGCTTTGGAGGTTTTCCCTGGCAGGGTCTGGGGAAAGGCTTCAGACCACGGGTTGCCCCTTGCCATGGGCCAAAGGTCTGGGCAGCTGGGTTCTCCCAGTATTCCCATGAGCGTTGTTCTCCAGCTTACCCTGCACTGCTGGGAAGCAAGCCGATGTTTTGGCAG
>NW_008807391.1:0-204 GCF_000699105.1 Pygoscelis adeliae | reverse complement strand
CAGGGTGCTCAGCCTCCCACCAGCTCCTTCCCAGGCCCTTAGAAAAGGGGCTTGCTGCTGCCCTCCTCTTTTAAAGCCCTTCCCTCCTGGCTTGCCATACAATTCAGGTGTGCAGGAGAAGGCTGGGCTGTTTAACCCCTTCCCGCCTGGCAGCCTTGGCACACCAGCCTGGGGCTGATGCTGTGGCCTCTTTGAGTGCCCTCA
>NW_008807390.1:0-204 GCF_000699105.1 Pygoscelis adeliae | reverse complement strand
CCCCTCGGGCTGGAAGGTCTCCTCGCGCCAGAGCTGGACGTGGCGCTCGGTGGCGGCCAGCAAGCAGGGCAGGGTGGGGTGGAAGGAGAGGGACTGCACCACGCTGCGGCCCACTGCCAGGCTGAGCGCCAGCGAGCCCTGTGAGGGGGTGTGAGGATGTGGGGGGGCTCCCCTGGCACCCCCAAAGCACGGGCTTGCCCCACC
>NW_008807389.1:0-204 GCF_000699105.1 Pygoscelis adeliae | reverse complement strand
GCTTTCCTTTGCAGCTTTGTTTCTGGGCGGACAGGAGCCCCAGCCAGTGCGGAGGAGCAGGACCAGGAGTGGGACCAGCCCGACCCCGGTGGTAATTGCGGCGTCTGTTCGAATCGCTGCGACGCTGGAAATCACGCTGGGCCTGGCTGAGAGCTTACCGGCCGGCTGATCATATCAGACGGGGATCAAAGAGGCTCAGCTAAC
>NW_008807388.1:0-204 GCF_000699105.1 Pygoscelis adeliae | reverse complement strand
TTAAAGATGGTATCTGGGCGGCACCGCGCCCGGCCCTATCGCTGTTCTTCCCCCTCGCGCTTTAATGAGAGTGATGAAAACGAGCCTTTTGACAGAAATAATTTCCGGGCAGAACAGGTGCTTTGCTCTTTCCCCTTAACCCCTTTACACCGGCAGAAAACAGCCGCACGCTGGCGGGTGGGTGGATCCGAGATCCCCGTTGAT
>NW_008807387.1:0-204 GCF_000699105.1 Pygoscelis adeliae | reverse complement strand
CATTACACAAGACCTTAGCTTGGCCAACTTACTACCTTTGTTAAAATGTGGCTTCCCAGGAGTAAATCTGGATGAAATGTCTTAGTACTGTTTAACTCATTTTTTCATAGGGAAAACTCAAAAAACTGTGCAATTGCATATATTGGACCAAAGAAATATATATGTTTGCATTTTCCCATGAAACTCTCTTTTCCAGAAAGAAGA
>NW_008807386.1:0-204 GCF_000699105.1 Pygoscelis adeliae | reverse complement strand
AGGCTCTTCGCCGAGAAGATCAACAAGAACGAGCGGAAGGGCAAGGCGGAGATCACGCTGCTCACCCAGGGCCAGGAGACCCCCGACTTCTGGGAGGCGCTGGGGGGACAGCCCGAGGAGATCCGGCCCTGCGTCCCCGATGACTTCCAGCCCCACAAGCCCAAGCTGTACAAGGTGGGGAGCTGCCGGCCGCGGGGCCGTCGG
>NW_008807385.1:0-204 GCF_000699105.1 Pygoscelis adeliae | reverse complement strand
TCTACACCAGCCTTGCAGGAGCACAGATCCGAGACATCGGGCTGGCCAAGGAGCCAAGGTGCCAAGTGTCACTCTTGTCACAGCTCCTGCACCCTTGGGCTCAAGCACCTCCCCTGGACCCCCCAAAATCTGCGAGAGTCAGACTCCTGCGAGCACAGGGCAAGGGTGGGGGGTGGCAGGGCACTCGGGGGGCAGTGACACAGA
>NW_008807384.1:0-204 GCF_000699105.1 Pygoscelis adeliae | reverse complement strand
TCTCCCCCCGCCGCAGCGCCGGGGCGCGGACAAAGGCGCATCCCGGCCCGGACACACCCATGGGCCCCGCAGCAATGCCTGCGCCTGCCTGAAAAAGCACCCGCCGGCTGAGCAGCCCCTCAGGCTTTTGTTACAAAGGAAGGATTTTTCATAAAAAGAAAAAGAAAAAGAAAACAAGGATCCCCCCTGCAGCCACCCCTTGGA
>NW_008807383.1:0-204 GCF_000699105.1 Pygoscelis adeliae | reverse complement strand
GTCCGTCCCTCTGTCCTTCCTCCTGCCCTCCTCTGCTCGCTCTGTCCCTCTGTCCCACTGCTCAGCACCATCTTCCTGGCCGCCCCCTGCCCCATTCCCCTCCTCCCTGTCCCTGTGCCCGTTCCTCACCAGGGGTTTCCTTTATACACTCCCGCCCAGCTCCCCTTGGTTCCCGCCATCCCTCTGTCCTGCTCCCGTCCCTCT
>NW_008807382.1:0-204 GCF_000699105.1 Pygoscelis adeliae | reverse complement strand
GCCATTGGGGGCCAGCCTGCTCCTGCGGCCCCTCTGGTGTGACCAGGCAATCACGGCCCCGCTGCCACTGGAGGGGTCAAATCTGGGCGCAGAATTAGGAAAAAACAATAAAATCTTTCTGGTGACCTGTGCACTTGGTGCAATGTCCTGTCCCACCGAGGTGCGCTGAGCCCGTCGGTCATTCGGGGTGGGGGCACAACCCCC
>NW_008807381.1:0-204 GCF_000699105.1 Pygoscelis adeliae | reverse complement strand
AGGTTGGGGGGGTGTCGGGGCGGGTTCGGTAGGGCTAAAGGAAAGTTGAGCTGCAGGTGGAGGTGAGGAGGAGCAGCTCTGATGAGCCTTGGCACTGCTGGGTACAGAAAACCCCGCTGCTTCCTTCTTTCTCTTATTGCAGCTGATGGAAGAAGCGGTTTTTTCCCAGGGGGTTTTTGTGCAGCGAGGGCTCGGGGTGCCCAC
>NW_008807380.1:0-204 GCF_000699105.1 Pygoscelis adeliae | reverse complement strand
TAGCTTACTTTTTTTTTGTAACCAGAAACGCTTCCTCAGGGGCTAAAAGCTAAAGAGCACGTTAGGTTAAAGAACCTTGGCACCTGCCAGCATCCCTCCTCACAGAGCTCCGACACCAGCCACCTCCAAGGGTAAAACCCAGCCTACTCAAACCTCTGACTTTTGGTTAATCCATTCTAAGGGACCACCGAGGCTCCTCATCCC
>NW_008807379.1:0-204 GCF_000699105.1 Pygoscelis adeliae | reverse complement strand
TCTCCCAGAGGCCACCCCTGCAGCCCCCCGCCGCCAACACCATGCGATGGTCACCCAATATAACAGGAGGCACACCAGCAGACAGAGGTGTCCCAAAAGGCATGGGTCCCACCTGCACAACGTGATCCCACCCAGCAGAGAAGTCGGAGAGCGGCAGAGCCTGCAGCACCCTCACAGCAGCACGGGGCAGAGGGAGGCAGCACC
>NW_008807378.1:0-204 GCF_000699105.1 Pygoscelis adeliae | reverse complement strand
CCTTAATGATTCTATGATTCTGTGAAGCAAGAGCTGCTGCTCTTGGAAGAGTAACTGATCTAATATTCACGCTCTTACGGACACATAAGCCCCGGCTGGGAGATCCTGGGAGGGAGAAGGGACGCAAGATGGGACGGCAGCACGCCGGGAGAGCAGCCCCGGGCTCATCAAAGCCTCCTCGGCGCAGGGCGGCCGTCGGCAGGA
>NW_008807377.1:0-204 GCF_000699105.1 Pygoscelis adeliae | reverse complement strand
ACAGGGAGCTCGGGGTGCCCGCAGGTCTGGGGTCCCAGAGCAGAGCTGCCCACCACCCCCTTGCTCCATGCAGGGAGGGCCTGACCTCCATGGGGACACATCTCACCGCCGCATCCATCCCCCCCCAGGTCCCGCAGGCACTTCTAAGGGTTGGTGAGAAGCCAGAGAGTTGTCAGGTACGAAAGCAGTTCTCGGGCCAGGGGG
>NW_008807376.1:0-204 GCF_000699105.1 Pygoscelis adeliae | reverse complement strand
ATGTTTAAATGGATAATGAGAACATCTGCTGGTACATTAGCAAGGATCAAGCAGAATTAGGGAGAAGAGCCCAGCTTGCCGCTGGCGCGGGGTGCAGGAGGGCACCCCCGGGGCCATCTCGAGGGGGGCACCGCTGGTCCAGCCCCTCACAGCGGCAGAGATGCCAACGCGCCCGTGCACACTCGGGGAGGGAGATTTCGGGGC
>NW_008807375.1:0-204 GCF_000699105.1 Pygoscelis adeliae | reverse complement strand
TCTTCGAGGGTGGGGGACGACGGGGAGGGGGGGAGTCAGGGGCTTTTTCGATGTCTCTGCATATGTATGCCTTTGGGGGGGTTCCCCCCTCAGCTGGATACGTCAACATTTTTCATCAAACCGTTGGCATGCAGTAAAATACCATTTCGAGCCTGTAACTGGAGCTTAAAAAAATCCCTCAGTTAAAATGTCCTCTGCCCTTAA
>NW_008807374.1:0-204 GCF_000699105.1 Pygoscelis adeliae | reverse complement strand
GTCCCTCCCATCCCATGCCCTGTCCCCTCTGTTCCCCCCAATCCCCCTTGTCTTGCTCTCCCCGTCCCATCCCTCCCATCCTCTGTATCTGTCCTGTCCCCTCCGTCCCCCATCCTATCCCTTTCCATCCCCCTTGTCCCATCCCTCGGGTCCCATCCTGTCCCTCCTGTCCCCTCTGTCCCTCCCATCCCATGCCCTGTCCCC
>NW_008807373.1:0-204 GCF_000699105.1 Pygoscelis adeliae | reverse complement strand
CGTAAATTAGGTGTGTGCGTAGACACGCGCACGGACACGTATACACACGCGCACACACACGCGCGCGCACACGCGTGCGCTGGCCCAGAAAGCGATTAGCTGCCGCTCGAATTTGCATCTTATTAACATTCCCACAAGGGTTATTTTACAGCCCAAGGCGGGCGGATCCTCGCTGCACAGAGTGGGGGGGAAAAAAAAAAGAAA
>NW_008807372.1:0-204 GCF_000699105.1 Pygoscelis adeliae | reverse complement strand
AGGAGGAGGAGGAGGAAGAGAATGAGATACGTATGTATCCTGTACACGTTGAGCCTTCCCTGCCATTTGTTCTCCCCACTGAGTGGGCCAGCAACTTTCTGAGCCGCCAGCTGAACCCAAACTGCAATGGCTGATCATCGCTCTGGAATCTGTCTGCCTTCAATTTCTCTAGTCCGTCTTCAAACGTATTTCTGTTGTTTGTCT
>NW_008807371.1:0-204 GCF_000699105.1 Pygoscelis adeliae | reverse complement strand
AGAGGAAGAGGATTTAGCTACAGTTTGCGTGGAAAATGGAAAGAAAGGAAAATAAAAGGAAAAACACACGAGGAAGGGGAAATATCCCGAATGCGGTGTGTCTGCCTCATCTCTTGACACCCCTGGTAGCGATCCGCTAACCCCCCGCTGGCGGAGCCCTCAGCGCGCATCAAAGCGCGCATTGTTGGGGCTGGGGGCGAGCCG
>NW_008807370.1:0-204 GCF_000699105.1 Pygoscelis adeliae | reverse complement strand
ACGGAGCAGGGTAAGCCCGTCTCATTCAGAGCAGGCAGTAGGCGACGGCACTTCTTGGTTCGTCGGCGGTCGCAGGTTGCGGGCCAGCTGACAAGTTTGGACTAGGAAGCTTGTGTTGTCTGAAAGGGTAGTGAGGGTGAAGGCGGATCCGTACTGCGTCAAAAGAGACCCGCTGATTGTACACGACGGGGTGGGGAAAATGGG
>NW_008807369.1:0-204 GCF_000699105.1 Pygoscelis adeliae | reverse complement strand
ATGCAGACGTAAACGAATTAAGTGTTATTAAGCACATTCTCCCTTCACGCAGTGCTCTATGGCACAAGGTTTAAAATGCAAAACCAGAGTCAGTGCCATCTTATTGATCAGCGTACTTTAACTTATTAGGAAGTTACAGGTAGCATTTTCTATCTTCTTCTTTTAAAAAAAAATAGCCGATGAGGCTTTTCCGGGGGAAAAAAA
>NW_008807368.1:0-204 GCF_000699105.1 Pygoscelis adeliae | reverse complement strand
CCCCGCGCCCGGCCAGGCCGGGGTGCCGGGCTCAGCCCTGGCGGGCGCGGAGCCGAAGGGGACGGTCCCACCCCACAGGGAGGGGACTGAGGTTATGAAATTTGTGAATGGGGAGTGTCTGGGGGGCTGGAGCAGAGGGAGCCCATGGGGCGTGGGGCACTTGCTGCGGGCAGTGCAGGCAGGCTGGGGGTGGGGCTGCGGGGC
>NW_008807367.1:0-204 GCF_000699105.1 Pygoscelis adeliae | reverse complement strand
GCATTGCCAGCAGATTGAGGGAGGTGATCATTGCCCTCTGCTCAGCCCTGGTGAGATACCTCCAGAGTGTTGGGTACATTTCTGGTCTCTACAGTACAAGAGACACATGAACATATTGGAGCGAGTCCTTTGAAGGACCAAGAGCATGACTGAGAGATTGGAGCACCTGTCATACGAGGAGAGGCCAAAAGAGCTGGGACTGTT
>NW_008807366.1:0-204 GCF_000699105.1 Pygoscelis adeliae | reverse complement strand
AAAAAAAAAAAAAGCCAGGTTTGAAGGCCTAAAACAGGTTTATTCTGACTTGTTTCTGCTACAGGATTTGTTATGGGAAAAACAAACCCAACCCAGCCTAAAGGAGCCCGGTGGTGGATTAGTCCCTGCAAGCCGCAGGGCTCGCCTGCGCTGGGACGTTAAATGCATGAGGCCGGTTTGCTTTAGCCTGAAATCAGGATCCTC
>NW_008807365.1:0-204 GCF_000699105.1 Pygoscelis adeliae | reverse complement strand
TCAAGAGCTCGGTGCAAGCAGCCGTATCGATGTGGGAGGCTTTGCAGGGCGGGTTTCAGTATGTCAGCGAATTTACTAGCATCCTGATGAAAACAAAAGTGTATCAGGTGGCTTCTGGCCTCAAAACTGCCTCCCTTCTGTGCTGCAGAAAGTATAAAGTTGACTGCAGGAAGTACAGAGGTTTTGGGCTTTGGGTTTTTTTTT
>NW_008807364.1:0-204 GCF_000699105.1 Pygoscelis adeliae | reverse complement strand
AGCTGACAAGGAATGAGCTGCTTGTGTGAGCCACGCTCACAAAGGTCCTTTACAAGGCGTGATGGTGACAGAAAGGAGAAAGAGAAGAGGCTGACCTTGACAAACTTAAAGCCTGGCCAGGCAAATAAAGCATTAATCCTTTCTCAGTTGAGGACTGCTTGTGTATAAAATCATAGGCTTTCCTTTTGGGTTCACAACCAAGCT
>NW_008807363.1:0-204 GCF_000699105.1 Pygoscelis adeliae | reverse complement strand
CATCTTCTCACCTTACAAAGACTAAGAGTTTTAAATGCATGTAAAGTATCATGAATCTGATAAAAAGCTTTCTGCTGCTTCCCATGCAGTGAGAGCACAAACTTCCCCAAAGTAAGTATGACAGCAGAACCCAGAATGAGGAGGATATAGGCAAAGAAAAAGAAGTTCATAGAACCATAGAATGGTTTGGGTAGGAAGGGACCT
>NW_008807362.1:0-204 GCF_000699105.1 Pygoscelis adeliae | reverse complement strand
CACTTGTAGGGCTTCTCCCCAGTGTGGGTACGACGGTGCTGGACAAGGTGCGAGCGCTGGCTGAAACTCTTTCCACAGTCAGGGCACAAGTATGGCTTCTCACCTGTGTGGACACGCCGGTGGATGACCAGCTTAGAGCTCTCACTGAAGCACTTGTTGCAGTCAGCACACTTGTAGGGCTTCTCGCCTGTGTGGAGCCGCTGG
>NW_008807361.1:0-204 GCF_000699105.1 Pygoscelis adeliae | reverse complement strand
GGTCGCTGCTCCGACTTCCACTCTTCTCCCCTTCACTGTCTCTTCTGCTGCAGTACCTCCTGACATTTCATTTCTTTTCTTGACCTTCAGAACATTGCAAACTCGGTATTGACTAAATTTGATTTTGACTGTTCTGTTTTACAACAAAATTCAGAGTCAATTACATTCCTATTTCGCAAAATTGTTCATGTTTATACAATGAAA
>NW_008807360.1:0-204 GCF_000699105.1 Pygoscelis adeliae | reverse complement strand
CTCTGCTCAGGCACCCAGAGCCCCCTGCACCCCCCCAACCCCAGGTGACAAGGACTTCTGTGCAGCTCACCGGTCCTTCTTCCTCCTGCCCTGGCTCCCCAAGGGGTCCCGGCCCCTTTGGCTCGGGGTACCCTCCCGGGTGGGGGTCCCAAGATCACCCCCGGGGGCCCCCCGCACCCACCCAGCACCCGAGAGTCTGGGCTG
>NW_008807359.1:0-204 GCF_000699105.1 Pygoscelis adeliae | reverse complement strand
CTCAGGGCAGAGCGGGCTGGGGAAGTCGACGATGGTGAACACCCTCTTCAAGTCCAAAGTGAGCCGCAAAGCCTCGCAGCCCGGCCAGGAGGAACGCATCCCCAAGACGGTGCAGCTGCAATCCATCACCCATGGTAAGGTCACCACCATGGGGTCATGTCCCACCAACCCTGGGGAGAAGCAGGGGGCTGGGGGGGGAGCGCG
>NW_008807358.1:0-204 GCF_000699105.1 Pygoscelis adeliae | reverse complement strand
CCACCGTTGCAGGTGTCCCCACTTGGCTGCCCTGGGGCTGACCCAGCTGGACAGGCAACGCCCGGCACAGGCACCGGGGCTGGCTCCTCCCGGCTGCAGATAGAAGCATTAATTACAAGCTCCTAATTAATTTCCCATCTCTAGCAGAGGGCCTAATGACAAAGCGAGGCGGCGGGGTGTGACGCTGGGCTCTGCTCCCGGCTC
>NW_008807357.1:0-204 GCF_000699105.1 Pygoscelis adeliae | reverse complement strand
GCCAGGGCCACGGAGGAGCCCTCTGTGCCCAGAAGGCAAAGGCCTGGCCTCAGAGGCCTGCTGAGGGCGGCTGGGGAAACCGGAGGCCCTTTGCTGCCTGGGCTGCTGCGGGATGCGGGGACAATCCCACTGAGGGGGGGAGACATCTGCCGTCCTCCCTCCCGCCGTCTCCCCCGAGGGGGACTGTTTCCCTGCCCGGACCCC
>NW_008807356.1:0-204 GCF_000699105.1 Pygoscelis adeliae | reverse complement strand
CCCCCGCCAGCCTCCCCCCACCAGCCCTGTCCCCTGCCCGACGCCAGCCTGGCCCTGGGTTCATGGGTGGTGCTGGGTGCCCTGCGCTGGGGCTGCGAAGCGGGAGGGAGGCAGTAGCAGAGGAGGTGGTTAGCACCGTGCTGAATGTCACCCCTGTCCAGCCGTGGTGCTCCCAAACCCCCCAAACACTTTCCCCTCTCCCCA
>NW_008807355.1:0-204 GCF_000699105.1 Pygoscelis adeliae | reverse complement strand
GACGGCAAAGTGTCCCCGTGTCCCCAAGCCCGGCACTGGGTTCCCCTCTCCCTCCGTGACAAACGAGCACCGGGAAAAGGACAAACTGGACCCCAACTCGCTGCTGCCCCGCTCTCGGCAGATGAGCCGAGGATGCTGACGCAGACACGACGGTGACCATGTGCTACAGCCACACGCACAGCTGGGGAAGCAGAGGCACGGAGG
>NW_008807354.1:0-204 GCF_000699105.1 Pygoscelis adeliae | reverse complement strand
CTGAGGTCCTGAGGTTTATCCCTTAGTACCTCCGCACTTAAGTACCTCCATGTAGGTTGCTACCTCGAGTTGCTCCAAGTTAGGTATCTAAAGCAGCTGTTGTGAATGCCTCCTATAAAAATGCCCCCTCCCTCTCACTTGGTGGCATAGAAAGTTGCTTCACTGAGCACTATGTAATATATATCAAAATATTAGGGGGGGGGG
>NW_008807353.1:0-204 GCF_000699105.1 Pygoscelis adeliae | reverse complement strand
CCAGCTCTAGAGGCCCGGCAAGCATCTCCACTGGCTGTGCATTAAGAGCTTTCCCATCAGGCTGGGAGCACTGGCACATTTTTATTTTAGCCCTTTTGTTCTCTGAATAAATCCGTCTCTGGCAGCAAGCGCGGTCGATTGATTTTGTGCTGCGCTGTGCCGGCAGCCACCTGCTCGCGCTCTATAAGCAGGGACCCCGTGCCC
>NW_008807352.1:0-204 GCF_000699105.1 Pygoscelis adeliae | reverse complement strand
GCTCTCTGGGGCTCGCCCTCCCTTCTCCTGTTGGGAAAGCGCCTTGTCCCAAGGTTACCGAGAAGGCAGCCGAAAAACAGCCGTCGGAGGAAGCGGTTGCAGACAGCTCTTTCCCCCCCACCAAGCTGATAAGCGCCGCGCTGCTGGCAGATGTGCCGGAGGCCGCCGGGGATGGGGGATGTGGGATGTGGGCAGGGAACGGCT
>NW_008807351.1:0-204 GCF_000699105.1 Pygoscelis adeliae | reverse complement strand
TCCTGCCACAGAGGGGTCTGATCCAATGGGCTCTGCACCCACCTCTATCCTAGCCTGCTTCCAGGCTGGTTTTCCCCCTCTCCAGCTCCCTGGAGCAGCTCCCACAGGATGCACAGCGGCGAGACCCGCTTTGGAGCTGGCTTGGCGCAGCGGGACCCTCCCTGTGCTGGTTTAAGGGCTGGGGGGTTCTTGCTTGACGCTCAG
>NW_008807350.1:0-204 GCF_000699105.1 Pygoscelis adeliae | reverse complement strand
CGTGTCCCCAGGGAGGGCACCGCCCTGATGCTCGGCCACCTCCTTCCCAGCCTGGCGTGGTGCTACCACATAGCTCAGCACAGCCTTCGGCCCCTGCGCTGGGGCCTGATCCTCCCCCCTCTCTGCGCCAACGGGGAACTGGTCCTGTTGTGCAACATCCTGGCAGGGTGACAGGGCAGGATGGGGACCGGTGGGGCCACACGC
>NW_008807349.1:0-204 GCF_000699105.1 Pygoscelis adeliae | reverse complement strand
GCTCACTCCCAGGGATTCCCGGAAAACGGTTCATTTTCATTTTCACTTTTCCATGTTTTCTGCGCTGGGAAATCTGCGGGGGCAGGAAGGGGGGGAAGCGCCTCGCTCTCCTTTTTGGGGACCCCCTCTGTCCTCCCCTCATGGCAAGAGGGCACCTGTGGAGACTCAAGGGGTGGCGAGGGTTTGGGGGGGCTCCTCGCGAGG
>NW_008807348.1:0-204 GCF_000699105.1 Pygoscelis adeliae | reverse complement strand
TGTGTGTGTGTGTGTGTGCATTTAGAGGCAAAGCAGAATTTAATAGTGTTTATTCTGTCATTAAGCTGAATAGAAAAATGCTCATCTAATGTTCCAAGATAGTTCAAAAAAGAATATGCCAATATCTGGGGAGAGTTTGTGCATGTTGCTTTTTCAGGGCCAGAGGAGAGAAAAGACTGGATGTTTTCCTGCCAAAAGGGCATA
>NW_008807347.1:0-204 GCF_000699105.1 Pygoscelis adeliae | reverse complement strand
AAGGCAGAAGCTCTGGGCTGACCTGGGAAGGGAAGAGGGGGAGGCGAATTGCGGGTGGCAAGGGGCAGAGCGGGCTGGGGAGGGGAGCGCCGCGCGCTGGGCTGAGTCGGGGCAGGAGGCGGTGGGAGCAGCACCGAGGTCGTGGCCTTTCTCGCAGGTGACCCAGCTGGACTCGGCCTTCATCCGCAAGGACCCGTACGGGGT
>NW_008807346.1:0-204 GCF_000699105.1 Pygoscelis adeliae | reverse complement strand
AGGTCCTTGTCCTCCTGCGGGGCAAAGGCCAGGGGTTACTGCGGTGTGGGGAGGCAGGGGTGGGCATCCAGCCCCAGGGGAGCCCCCCCGAGCCCCCCACCGTGCCGGCATCACCGTACCTGAAAGAGCTGCTTGAGGGAGAAGAGGGAACGCCGCAGCTCCGGCCCCTGCGAGTTGTACAGCTTCTCTGGAAGGAAAGGAGAG
>NW_008807345.1:0-204 GCF_000699105.1 Pygoscelis adeliae | reverse complement strand
GTCTGCGGGAAGGGCTTCAACGACGGCTCCCCCCTGCTCATCCACGAGATGCTCCATCGGGGCGAGAAGCCCTACAAGTGCCTGGACTGCGGGAAGAGCTTCACCCGCAGCTCGAACCGCAATGCCCACCAGCGCATCCACAGCGGGGACAGGCCCTACAAGTGCCCCGACTGCGGGAAGAGCTTCGGCCAGAGCTCGGACCTG
>NW_008807344.1:0-204 GCF_000699105.1 Pygoscelis adeliae | reverse complement strand
TCAAAGGGAGACGAATCCTACTCAAGATGACTTTTCTTCAGTTCTCTCTTAGCTGCCCATTGATGCAAAAGCCTCCAGGAGCACCTGGTGGTGATGTTGGGGTGCTCCTGGGCTCTAAACGACAAGTGATGTGAAGAGAGTGAAGTAGTGGTGTGCCTGTGTTTCTTCTGTTGACGTTTGTGAGCAGATGTTCTTGCAGGTTGA
>NW_008807343.1:0-204 GCF_000699105.1 Pygoscelis adeliae | reverse complement strand
AGGACCCCCCCAGCTGCCACCTCCAGGCCCTCCCCCCCAGGATCATGGTGGCCCCATGGTGGTGGCCCCATCATGGTGAACCCATGGTGGTGACCCCATTCATGGTGGCCCCATAGTGGTGGCCCCAGCATGGTGGCCCCATGGTGGTGTCCATGTGGTGGTGGCCCCACGACGTTGGCCTCAGTCACAGTGGTCCCATGGTGG
>NW_008807342.1:0-204 GCF_000699105.1 Pygoscelis adeliae | reverse complement strand
CCCTGGCAGTGGGCAGCCCTCAGTGCTTGGAGGTTGGATCCTGCTCCGGAGGGCGACATCATCCACGTACCTCTCCCTTATTTCACTACCCTTTGCCATGCCGGCGTGTGGCCTCGTTGCCGCCAATGCTGCCTCCTGCCCACCTCCACCCCTCCACTGCAGGTAGGGGACTGGGATGCTGCGCTGACTTGCAGCATCTCTGCA
>NW_008807341.1:0-204 GCF_000699105.1 Pygoscelis adeliae | reverse complement strand
TGGTTGAACCTTGGGAGAGGGTTGAACCTCGGGTGGTTGAAGGGCAGAGGTGGCCACCAAAGCCACCAAGAGGATCATTCCCTCCTGGGTGCCAGGACCGATCCCAGGCTGACCAGCGGTTTCCCGCACCGGGCGGGGCAATATCACGCCCCAACGGGGAAGGGAGCAGATCCCAGACCGCGCATCCTCAACACGGCCAGCCCG
>NW_008807340.1:0-204 GCF_000699105.1 Pygoscelis adeliae | reverse complement strand
AACTGGTATTGCTACATAGGCAGCCCTGTATTAAAGCTTCCTGAGCAGCAGGATATAGTCATAACAGTGGCATTTCATTTATGTCTTTATACCTGTCCTCTGCCTGACAGTTCCAGAGCAGGGATTTCCCTACCCGGAATACTTTATCCTTTTCCCCGTACCAGCTGGGCATATGAGTGTATCTAGCCCATGTGCAGTTGAGGG
>NW_008807339.1:0-204 GCF_000699105.1 Pygoscelis adeliae | reverse complement strand
CTTCTGCGACGGTCTAACCGAGCGTGGTTTCTAGGTTGGGACCCGGTGGAGGATGGACCTCTCAGCGCCCAGTTACGCCTTCAACTACTCCGACTGGGACGACGACGATTTCCTATATCTCGACGCCCATGAAGTCCCTCACAGCTACCGCGCCGTCCTGGCTCTCTACGCCCTCATCTTCCTCCTGGGCGTCTTGGGCAACGG
>NW_008807338.1:0-204 GCF_000699105.1 Pygoscelis adeliae | reverse complement strand
CTCTGCAGCACTCCTCCCCCCGGGGTGCTCGGCGCTGCGCACCCACCTCCACGCTGAAATCCTGAACCAGGAGCGCGTTTCAGGGCTTCTCCTCGGGGCCGAGGGGGAGGAAGTGACTCTTCCTTGTCCCTGCCCCCTCGGACGAGAACACCGGCCGGGAGGAAATGAAGAGGGCAGGGGCCGTGTAACCGGGAGCACGAAACC
>NW_008807337.1:0-204 GCF_000699105.1 Pygoscelis adeliae | reverse complement strand
CGCTCGGGCGGTCCCCCGCCTCCGTGGCTCCGGTTTCCCACCTTCCCTGCCTCTCTTCTCCCAGCCCCGTGATTTTATCGCTCCAAGCGTCTCTTTTTTTCCCCCTGACCTACAGACTCCTCCTTCTCCAGCTGGCTGCTAATTCGGCTTCTGCTTATTTTTCCTCCCGAATCCCTTCTTTTTCCTTTTCCTTTTCCTTTTCCT
>NW_008807336.1:0-204 GCF_000699105.1 Pygoscelis adeliae | reverse complement strand
CCCACCGTGCTGGGAGCAGCCCCGCGCACGTGCACACGCGTATGGGCTGCACAGGGCTGTGCACGCGCGTGCACACGCGGCATCATCCGTGCTCAAACGCGTATGGGCTGCACACACAAATGCATGCACCTGCGGGCACTGCACGGAGCCCTCCTCACGCACACGCATGCGTATACACACCCACCCCTATACGCACCCACGGAG
>NW_008807335.1:0-204 GCF_000699105.1 Pygoscelis adeliae | reverse complement strand
GGATACTGAAGACAACAATAAAATAAGCAAATAGTTTGTCCCCGTTTGCCAGTAATCTGTGAAAAGTTCAAAGGAAGAGTGCCTATCAAAAATACCTCTGCAGCTAAAGTAGAGTCTACTGTCAGCTTCACTGACATCATCTCTGTATCAGTAGGGCAATGAATTTCATAATAATCCCAATATGCATCTGTGTATGGATAAGCA
>NW_008807334.1:0-204 GCF_000699105.1 Pygoscelis adeliae | reverse complement strand
GGGCTGCACGCTCACCCTGAGGGTCCCGCCTGGCCCAGCACCCCCGTGGGTACCCACACCCACTGGTGTCGCCCACAGGGGACAGGTCTTTGTCCCCACAGAGCTCTGGTGGGACCCTGGCGCCTTTGGGGAATATCCTGGGGGGGACAGGCTCCCCCGTCCCCTTCCCAAGGACAGCAGGACCGGGTTGCGCCTGGAGGGACC
>NW_008807333.1:0-204 GCF_000699105.1 Pygoscelis adeliae | reverse complement strand
CGCGCACGCACACACACGCGCGCGTACCTGCACACGCGCATGCACACGCACACCTATTTCATGTGCACACGCACATTCACGTGCACACGCACACATGATCATGCCGGCGCTGCCCCACGTGTTGTTTTTTTGCCTGCACAGGCGTTTATCCTGGTGCCTTGCCCGCGTTTCCCTGCCGGGGCCGGGGGCTCTCCCCTTCTCCCG
>NW_008807332.1:0-204 GCF_000699105.1 Pygoscelis adeliae | reverse complement strand
CCCCCCGCCGCCCATGGGCTGCTGTCCCCACCACGCACAGAAGCCAAGCCAGCAGGGACATGGCCCCTGAGAGGGACCACGGGTCCCACCACCCACCGCGGGCCCCCCCAGACCCTGCCCTGGATGGGGCAAGGGAGGACAGGATCCCTCCCGTCCTGGGAGCGAACAGCCAAAGCCGCCCCATCCAGGGCTCAGCATGTGCCC
>NW_008807331.1:0-204 GCF_000699105.1 Pygoscelis adeliae | reverse complement strand
AACCTTGCCATGCAAACCCAATACATATAGTTTGCTCTCATTTATATGCCCATTCATCAGATTGACTTAAACTGTTATTTCGAACATACTACAGGGTGATTCGTTTAAGATTTTCTCAGAAAAAGCAGTTTTGTGGGTCAACCCTGCTAGGCAGCCCCACACAGCCACTCACTCGCCACCCCCCAGTGGGATGGGGGGGAGAAT
>NW_008807330.1:0-204 GCF_000699105.1 Pygoscelis adeliae | reverse complement strand
GCTGGGGGTGGGCAAGAAGCTGGGAGAGGGCACAGCTGACCCCAAGGGTATTGCGCGCCGTGTAGCGTCATGCTTGACAACAGAACTGGGACAGCAGAGGAGGGGGGCGTTCTGCTGCTGCTCAGAGCCTGGCTGGGCATCGCTCTCTTCGTGGGAGGTGGCGAGTGATTGCATTTCCATCACTTGGGGGGAATTTTGGTGGGT
>NW_008807329.1:0-204 GCF_000699105.1 Pygoscelis adeliae | reverse complement strand
ACAGGCGCTCAGGTCAGCAGCCGGGCAGACTGGGTGCTACGGGGTGCTCAGCACAGGAGGAGAGCGCTCGGAGAAGGTGCTTGTAAAGCCCAGCAAGGCAGCCTAGGATGATGTAGGAAGCCTTTTCTGCCCGGCTTCTGTACCCTTCAGTCGCAGCTGCAGAGCAGAGTTGTGGTAAGACTGGCTTTGTGGTCTGTCCTTTGT
>NW_008807328.1:0-204 GCF_000699105.1 Pygoscelis adeliae | reverse complement strand
TGGTTGTTCTCCAGCTCCAGCTGGCGGCTCTCGGTCTCGCTCTGCACCAGGTCCCAGCGCTGGTTGAGCTGCTGCAGGCTGCGCTGGAGCCCCTCCACACTCTCCCCCAGGCTGGAGAGCAGCAAGCCCTGCCCGGCCTCGTTGACGGACTGCACCGTGCGGGCATGGGACATCACGTCGTTCCTCAGCACCTGGGGACGGGGC
>NW_008807327.1:0-204 GCF_000699105.1 Pygoscelis adeliae | reverse complement strand
TGCCGGACCCTCCAGCTTCCGCGTCCATGGCTCAACCACCCTCAGTGGTTTCGTCTTCGTGGTACGGCCCCACACTGGTGGTCACCCCTGGCAGGGTTTGCGGGAGGGGGTTTGGCTCACCCACCCACCCCACCGACCCTGTGTCTGCCCAGGAGCCCCACATCAGCGCCCTGCACCCCCCGTTTGGCCCCCGGGGGGGTGGCA
>NW_008807326.1:0-204 GCF_000699105.1 Pygoscelis adeliae | reverse complement strand
CGTCTCGCCGGGTGTAAGTAATTACTGTGATATGTCTAACGTGTATGTTAGTGACATTACTAAGGAGGTGAGATCTTGGCGCTCAGAGGGCCGAAATGCTGGGCTTTCGCTTTCATTCAGGATGTGTGTAACACAGAGTCTTTTCTCAGCTCGCCTGATTTTTAACTTCCTCTAAACCTCTCTCTTTTTTTTTTTTTTTTTTTT
>NW_008807325.1:0-204 GCF_000699105.1 Pygoscelis adeliae | reverse complement strand
AATGCAATTTTTTGAATGACTGACACAATCTACAAAATACTAAGCAGCTCCCAACTTGGAAAGCAGTGTGACAGATTAAAATGGAGTGTAAGGAAAAAGTAACTGTTCTACATGCCTGCTTTTTTAGCCAGCATTATAATCTGTACTTAAAGACTCCACTTCCGTTACAGCGACCTGCAATTTATAGAAAGCAACTGATTTGCT
>NW_008807324.1:0-204 GCF_000699105.1 Pygoscelis adeliae | reverse complement strand
GGCCCCAGGGGGGGTCTGGGCCAGGGCAGGGGCCAGCTGATGCAGCGGGTGGCTCTGCTCGCAGCTCCGTCGGTGACCGATGTGGACCTGGAGGCGGCAGGGAGCAGGAGGCGGGTGTCCCGGCGGGACACCCATGAGGTGGGTGCTAGCCCGGGGACCCCTATTCCCTCCCCATTCCTGGGGGCGGGCAGACTGTGGCCACCT
>NW_008807323.1:0-204 GCF_000699105.1 Pygoscelis adeliae | reverse complement strand
ACGTGCTTCCAGCAGCCCCTCTGCCCCTGCCCACCTCATACCTGCCATTCCCGGGCTGCTCCACCCGAGCCCACTGGAAATGAATCCCTCATGGGGATGGGAGGGGTAATAATTGCTCTTCACATCCAATTTTTATCGCATGGATGGAGAGCACCGAAGCCTTCAGTAGGCCAGAGAAAATTGCAGAGAACAACCCTGTACACC
>NW_008807322.1:0-204 GCF_000699105.1 Pygoscelis adeliae | reverse complement strand
TGTAGGACACCAGACCCTAGATGTGGATCTTGGTGCCTGAACTCTACCTGAGGGGCTGCTTAGGTTAGTGATTGCGTGCTATCCTCCCAGTGGCACCACACATCTTCACCCATATTTACAGCACTAGCCTATGCTGAAGTAGGATCATCACAGCAAAGGGGGTAGCTTCTGTAGTACCATACACATTTAAATATTTTTCACACC
>NW_008807321.1:0-204 GCF_000699105.1 Pygoscelis adeliae | reverse complement strand
TGTCCCTGTGCTCACCCTTGTCCCCCCCCCCAGAGACGAGCCGTCCCGTTGGTGTGAGTATAAATACTTTATTGCTGCTGTGCTGGGGTGTGTGGGGCACAGGGGGGCTGGCCCAGGCCCCCAGGGCCGGGTGGGTGTGAGGGTGCGT
The DNA here is from genome assembly GCF_000699105.1 of Pygoscelis adeliae. Taxonomy (NCBI): domain Eukaryota; kingdom Metazoa; phylum Chordata; class Aves; order Sphenisciformes; family Spheniscidae; genus Pygoscelis; species Pygoscelis adeliae. Next base: position 56 of record NW_008807321.1, on the reverse strand, counting down.
GTGCCAGTGGCAGGGTGCTGCCCGGGGAAGCAAAGGGGCACAGAGGGTGCTATCAT
>NW_008807320.1:0-204 GCF_000699105.1 Pygoscelis adeliae | reverse complement strand
GGTGTCTGTGAGCAGGTCTATAGGGGCACCTACGCGGTGCTATACGAGCACCTATAAGGAGATCTCCGGGGCTGCCTATAGGGGCTATAGGAAGGCCTGTTCGGACACCGACAGCGCCCACGTGGCGCTGCAGGACGCCGGTAAGGAGCGGCGTAAGGGCGTGCCTATAGGGGTACCCCCGCGAACCTGTACAAACGCCTATAG
>NW_008807319.1:0-204 GCF_000699105.1 Pygoscelis adeliae | reverse complement strand
TTTTAACAGCCTGGGGAGAGCAGCAAAGCCCAGCCGGGGCTGGGAAGGCTGTGAGCAGCCAGCAGCTCCATAACCTGCTCCTCGGCGAAACCTATCAGTGGAGGAATCCCATCTGTGCTGCCTGTGGCTGCCTGCACGGTCCGGCAGCTGCCTTCCTTGCTCTGTCATTGCTCCTGCAAAATGGGTGCGAAGTCCCATGTGCCC
>NW_008807318.1:0-204 GCF_000699105.1 Pygoscelis adeliae | reverse complement strand
TCCAGTAAAATTCCACTACCTCATTACATCGCAGTGTATCATGTGAACTAATATATACATTAACAAAGTTAATGCACTTTCATGCTACAAAGGTTGATGTAACAGTGAGGGAAGGGGATCTGGGGACCCTTTGGGGGTCCGTTCCCGCAGGGGGCAGGAGAAAGGTCTCCGTTCGGGCTGGCACCATCCAAACCCGGAGGGTTT
>NW_008807317.1:0-204 GCF_000699105.1 Pygoscelis adeliae | reverse complement strand
GAGATCCACCCCGTACAGAAACGTTAGGCTCCGCAAAACTTGGAAGAGCCGTTCAAGTCTTGCTGCGCCTCCTGAACTCCCTGAAGCGCAGACAGGGTACCTGTCCCTGCGACAATCTGAGTTCAAAAGCAGACGATAAGCACGTTGCGTGACAGGTGGCACAGGAGGAGGGAGGCGAGGGGATGTGAACTGCTCGTGGTTTGT
>NW_008807316.1:0-204 GCF_000699105.1 Pygoscelis adeliae | reverse complement strand
GAGGCGACGGCTCCGGCTTTGGATCCCACCGCGGCTGCTCTTTAAGGGCAGCTGTACCTTTTGGCCACGGGGATAATTCCTCCTTTCACCGACCAAATAAAGCCTTGCGTTCGAAGGGACCTCGTGCACAAACCCCGTGCAACGGCGGAGCAGGTAGCGTTAGTGCAGCCCGTGCACTGAAACTCCAGCGAAGCAAATCACTGC
>NW_008807315.1:0-204 GCF_000699105.1 Pygoscelis adeliae | reverse complement strand
AGTGCATTGATGATAACTTCCTGACACAGGTCATCAAGGAACCAACAAGGGAAGATGCTCTGCTGGACCTCATACTTACAAAGAAGGAAGGACTGGTTGGGGACAATGTTGGTGGCAGTGACCAGGAAATGATGGAGTTCAGGATACTGAGAGGAAAGAGCAAGAGAAATAGCAGGATCACAACCCTTGACTTCAGGAGAGCAG
>NW_008807314.1:0-204 GCF_000699105.1 Pygoscelis adeliae | reverse complement strand
TTAAACCACAACAGTGTAACACAAGTTCACCATCCCTTATAAAAATGAGATTTTTGTCATTTTCTAGCATTAAGGATTAAATAAAGTATTACAGAAGTCAACTATATGCACCCACAATGCATTCAACAAGTGAGAGATTACTATACAGGATTACTTCTAAAAACTAATCCAGATTAATAACTTATTATAAATTAGTAACTTTTT
>NW_008807313.1:0-204 GCF_000699105.1 Pygoscelis adeliae | reverse complement strand
CTTTCCAGGAGCTGGCCTGGCTTGGGATGCCCCAGGTTGCAAACCAGGGTGGCTGCTTTAAACCTGCCGCCTACCTCCTGGCCACATCCCAAACATCTCCAGCGCTGGCTCAGAGCACCCGAAGCAGCTGACTCCTTTTCCGCGGCTGCTTATCCCCAGGATTTCATTAAGTCTTCCCTAATTGCCTTCTCGGGCCGCGCCGCA
>NW_008807312.1:0-204 GCF_000699105.1 Pygoscelis adeliae | reverse complement strand
TAACCCCCCTGCTAACGCAGCTGCTGCTACTTTACTTTTATTTTCTCAGCTGAAGCAAAGAGGATTTTCCCCAGGTGTAGATAGCGCTTTCCTGACTCTGTATCTATTCTGGCTGCATTGGCATCTCCGCTCCAAACATCTCCAGACCCAGTGAGACATTTCATTTTGAAAAGCCATCCAGGAGAAGGCAGAGCGGTAGCGGGC
>NW_008807311.1:0-204 GCF_000699105.1 Pygoscelis adeliae | reverse complement strand
GAGGAGGAGGCAGCAGCTTGAGCCGAGATCAGCTTTGCCTCCAAACCCACTAGCCCACTGCACCAGGGGGGATTAGGGCTCCCCCAGCTCCCCTCCAGCCTGGGCACCGAAAGCGAGGGAGGGGACACGGGGTGGATGCTGAGGACAGCTGGTGACCAGCACCACGGGAGACAGCATCACGGGGGGGGCTGCCCTGTAGTGCTG
>NW_008807310.1:0-204 GCF_000699105.1 Pygoscelis adeliae | reverse complement strand
TACTCATCTGCAGGGCTCCCTGCTGGTCCGTGCTGGTCCGTACTGGTCTGTAGGGTTCTCTACTGCCGTTACTGATCCAAGCGGATCTGCAGGGCTCCCTACTGGTCTGAACTGGCCCGTTCCGGTCTATACTGGTCCGTACTCACGCAGGGGGGCGCAGAGAAGCAGGAGCCCCAGGGCGACGTTCCGGACCACCCTCAGAGC
>NW_008807309.1:0-204 GCF_000699105.1 Pygoscelis adeliae | reverse complement strand
GCACAAGCCCAGAGGACCGCAGGGAGGCACAGTGGAGGCGGGGACCCAAAGCAAGGACTCCCAAGGAAAGAGCACCTTGTCTGGGCTCCTCCCAGAGCTGTCCGAGCAGAGCCATCAGCCCCGGGGCCCAGGCGGCGCACCCACCACCATGAGCTATGGGGAGCAGCTCTCCGGGTCACCTCTCAGACTAAGGGAGTTGCTGCC
>NW_008807308.1:0-204 GCF_000699105.1 Pygoscelis adeliae | reverse complement strand
GAGGTCTCTGATCTGCCCCCAGCACCCTTACCTCTCTCTTCTCCTCTTGGACACCATGGTCTCCGAGGACCTCTCTCACTGCCTGAAGAATGGTCGCCCTCGCAGCAGACACCTGAGCCACCGTCTCCTTGAGCTCCCGTGTCGTCTGCTCCAGCCAAGCCTGTGAGTTCCTGGAGGCAAAGGGAAAGCAGGTCTTGCCCAGCA
>NW_008807307.1:0-204 GCF_000699105.1 Pygoscelis adeliae | reverse complement strand
CTCTGCACCCTAATGGGGTCCCCAGGTGTCCTACCGGGGTCCCGTGCCTCCTACCGGGGTCCCGTGCATCCTGGTGGCATCCACAGCGCTGTGCTGGAGTCCCTGTGTCCCTGTCCCCATGTACCCCATACTGGGTCCCCATGTGTCCCACTGGGCTCTCTATTGGGTCCTCCTGGTCCCCTGTGCTGCCCCACCTCACCCCAT
>NW_008807306.1:0-204 GCF_000699105.1 Pygoscelis adeliae | reverse complement strand
CTACGTGGTGCAGCTGGTCAACCTCCTGCTGCCCGGCCGCCTGGATGCCACCATCAACAACGCCTCCCTCATCCTCAGCTACTCCAACAGCTGCGCCAACCCCATCCTCTACGGCTTCCTCTCCGAAAATTTCCGGCACTCCTTCCACGGCGTGCTGCGCCGCTGCCTCGACGCCAGCCTCTGCTGCTGCCACGCCAGGGAGGG
>NW_008807305.1:0-204 GCF_000699105.1 Pygoscelis adeliae | reverse complement strand
GCCTTCGGTTCCCCCGTGGGGAGACAGACAGATGGACTGCCATTACGTGTGCCGCCTTTCCCTAGGAAACCTGGCTAAAAACCCCACAGAACACAAAAATAGGAAAATGCTCTTCAGGGAGACAGGATATGGAGCAAACACCACTGAGAACACTTCCAGGTCATCCCCCACTGCCTGTCCTCACAAAAACATTCTCACAGCCTC
>NW_008807304.1:0-204 GCF_000699105.1 Pygoscelis adeliae | reverse complement strand
CTCCGGGCTTCCCAGAAATCTACGGAAAGGAAACAGAGAGTAGCGTTTTATGAATCTATTGGGCATTTAGATACTTGTCAGCCTACAGCATTTCTGTCTATTGATGTGCCATTATTGTCATTACCGTGATTCTGCCCCAGGGTTGACTTTACTTAATGCACCGGTACATATAGCAATAAAATAAAACTTTTAAACCACTTACCC
>NW_008807303.1:0-204 GCF_000699105.1 Pygoscelis adeliae | reverse complement strand
CCGACCCTGCCCGTCCTCTCCCTCTTCCCCAGCCACAAGCCCCGTGGCGCGGCGGTGGGGGGTCCCGGCTGCCCACCCCGCGTCTTGACCCCCATGCCGGAGGGCTAAGCCCCCCAGCAGTCGCGGTGCCAAAGCCCTTTGCCCTAGCGCGGCTTCCCGCCCCGTCGGGTAAGAAACGGCTGCAGAGTCCGGGGAGCTGGAAAG
>NW_008807302.1:0-204 GCF_000699105.1 Pygoscelis adeliae | reverse complement strand
GTCTGGGGAGAGAAAGACCTCCGAGCTTTGTATTAGGTCTTATAAGCCTGACTGCTTAGCTACAAATCTTCATGTAGGTTATGCTCTATATTTAATAGGTGAAATTGTTGTATATACACTGCAGAGTCCTTACTGCAGGTCACGGAGCTGCAAAGCCTGGTCCAAATGATGCAGACGAGTGTGGTGACTGGTTTCTTACTGGGG
>NW_008807301.1:0-204 GCF_000699105.1 Pygoscelis adeliae | reverse complement strand
TTTTTTTTTTTTTTTTCTTTTCCCCTTTTTTTTCATTGGAACAGAGTAACTGCTCCGGGATAAAGTTGCTCATGCTCCTGCGTGATCTGTACGGAGGCATTAACACCCCACGAGCCCTAACGTAGCGGTTGTTCTGGGCTCGTCTTCCCCATCTGCATCCCCTGAGTAAACAGCAGGCAGCGGACGGTGGTTTGGACCTAAAAC
>NW_008807300.1:0-204 GCF_000699105.1 Pygoscelis adeliae | reverse complement strand
CCTGCCGCTGGAGGCTCTGCCCTTGTGGAGCCGCAGAGAGAGGCAACGTTCAAAGCTCAGGCCTGGCCTTCACACTGTGACTAATCCGGGTGTGAGGTCGTCTGGATGCGGCAACCCAAAACCTGGTGAGAAAAATGCTATTTATGTTACCGATTTTTAAACTCTGCGGTCGGTTATCAGAAAGACGATGTTTAATCCCATCAT
>NW_008807299.1:0-204 GCF_000699105.1 Pygoscelis adeliae | reverse complement strand
CGAGACCCGGTGTGCCGGTTGTGCCGAGAGCCGGCGTAGTGGTTTTGCAGATCCCAGGTGCGCTGGTTGTGCCAAGATTTGGTGTGCCGGTGGTGCCGGGACCCCGTGTACCGGTCGTGCCGAGATCCGGCGCGGAGGTTGTGCCGAGCCCCGGCGCAGCAGTTGTGCTGCGACCCGGTGTGCTGGTGATGCCGAGCCCTGATG
>NW_008807298.1:0-204 GCF_000699105.1 Pygoscelis adeliae | reverse complement strand
AGCTTTGCTTTCTCCGCAGCTCAAAGCCCAGCTGGGCCGACCAGGTGGAAGAGGAGGGCGGAGAGGACGGTGAGTGACTGACTCCTGCTTCACCTGCCGCAGGCCGGATCCCTCCTCTCCCTTTTTTCCCTGTCGCTCCTCCTGCTGGTAACCGGAGAGTTTTTCTGGAGAAAAAGAGCAGCTGCTGTTCCTAAAACCGCCCAG
>NW_008807297.1:0-204 GCF_000699105.1 Pygoscelis adeliae | reverse complement strand
TTTTTTTTTAACTGTTTGGAACAGCCCTGCTCACTTAATCGTGCATTAAAGGTGATGCTGGGAACGGGAAGAGACGGGCACGCGGCGCCTTTATCCTCTTCGTGTCTCCAAGCTCGTTAGCTGGAAGAGGAGCTCACCGAAAGCTTTTTAATTTCGCAGCTTCGTCGGCCGCGCTGGCACCTCGGGCCCTCCGTCCAGCCCCCC
>NW_008807296.1:0-204 GCF_000699105.1 Pygoscelis adeliae | reverse complement strand
TGTAGCCCCGCTGCTACCAAAACCTTGCCTTGCAAACGCAATACAAAAGGGAATCTCCTTTTTACCTAGGCCTCTAATTTTGGGCCCCAGTTTTGACCATGTGGCTTTTGCTATTAGAAAATTACCTAGGAAATATTTAGGAAGGACTCTACACATGTGAGTCCAGGATCTGTGAAAGAATGTTACCCTGTAGCAATTGACAGA
>NW_008807295.1:0-204 GCF_000699105.1 Pygoscelis adeliae | reverse complement strand
TTCTGTGGAGGCAGAGGCTGGGATGCAGAGAACATTAATGACTGAGGTGGGAAACAAGTTCATTTAGAGAGGAGGCGGCCAGAGCAGGGAGAGCACTGGCAGCTGCCAAAAGTCTGTGCCCATTGCCCATGGTGGAGATCACACAGGGCATCAATCTGCCTGCCAGATGGAGGGAGAGGGGCCAGCAGATACCCCAGGTTGGCT
>NW_008807294.1:0-204 GCF_000699105.1 Pygoscelis adeliae | reverse complement strand
TGGGCTGAGCTCACCAGTCCCCAGGCAACCGGATCCTTCGGTCCGGCGATTAATGTGTCTTTATTTATTGTAATGAAACATGAGAGGGAAGTGGCATGCGATGGCTGCGCCACCTGTGGCATGAGAAACGTCTCACCCGTGCGTTTTTGGGGGACCAATTTTGTGTGTGTCCCCTTTTCCTGAGGCCAAATGAGTGTTTTGGGG
>NW_008807293.1:0-204 GCF_000699105.1 Pygoscelis adeliae | reverse complement strand
TCCAGCAGCGGGCAGACGGTGAGCGGGCACTTGGCTTTTTCGGCCAGGGCGCCCACGGACGCCACGAAATCCTCGTTGTTGTCCACACTGGGAAGAAAAATGGGGTGTGGGGGCTGATCCAGCACCGGGCAGGATGCGGCTGCTCACCCAGCACCCACCTGCAGACAAAGACCTCCAGCGGTGCCGCCGTGTTGGGGGTCATGA
>NW_008807292.1:0-204 GCF_000699105.1 Pygoscelis adeliae | reverse complement strand
AACGATGTGTTTTGTTTTTCTCTCGTGCCGGGGTCAGAACGGGCCCCGGGGGCGTTCGGGGGGTGGCGGCATCCGTCGCCGAGGGGACCCTGAAGATGCTTCAACCCCATTTCCCGGGACTGAGCAAAAAGGGGGGTGCGGGGCGGCTGTGTTTCGGGGTGCAGGAGAGCTGGCGGGTCCCAGGGGACGTCGCGGGGCTGGACG
>NW_008807291.1:0-204 GCF_000699105.1 Pygoscelis adeliae | reverse complement strand
TGGACTCACCAGGTGGTCACACAGACTCGGTGAATGAGGCCAGAGGCAAAGACAGCCAGCAAGAGGCAGGTGAGGACTGCAGGGGAAAAACAGGAGAGGTAAAAGATGCGGCCATGCTGCCCCAACACGTCAGCCTCAGAGCAGCAGGGGCCAGGGCCGCGGCGATGCAGCAGGACATACCTACCCACAGCATGGGAAAAGCCG
>NW_008807290.1:0-204 GCF_000699105.1 Pygoscelis adeliae | reverse complement strand
CCCTGCAGCCGCTGGACCGGGCGGGGGGAGCGCAGGGACACGGCCCCCGTCCCCCGCCTTCAACACAGCAAGGGACGAGTGACAAAGCGTCAGCGCCTCCAGCGCCCCAGCGAGCCCCAGGAAAACGGCCGTGCCCGAGGACGCAGGGACCGGGGAGGGACCGGGACCGGGGGGGGACCGGACCCAGGGGCTGTCGCAGGTGGG
>NW_008807289.1:0-204 GCF_000699105.1 Pygoscelis adeliae | reverse complement strand
CTGATTTTTGCCTATTTTATTTCTCCTCTCCCCTCCCCGGGGACAAGACCGGGGGCAGCGGGGACGTGGCTGATGCCAGCCACGAACTAAACCCACGTACTCCATTTGCACCTCAGACAGCCCAGAACCGGCTGCTCTCATCCTTGTGGGGTGGAAAAGCACCCCCGGTGCTGACCCACGGCTGGTCCTGCAGCTCACTCTCCC
>NW_008807288.1:0-204 GCF_000699105.1 Pygoscelis adeliae | reverse complement strand
AACTGCAGCGCCTTGTCCACGTTCTCCAGGCAGTGGATCCTCATCCGGCCCTTGGTGGGCTTGGGCTGGGGCACGACAGCGCTCAGCACCCTCCCCTGCCTGCCAGGCACCCCCACCCCTGCCCGGGGATGCCGCTGCTGCCACCCCAACCCTGGTGGAGCCTTGGTCAACACCAAGGTCAACAGCCTTGGTGGAGCACCAGAG
>NW_008807287.1:0-204 GCF_000699105.1 Pygoscelis adeliae | reverse complement strand
CGGCAGGTGCTTCCTTGGGGAGACCTCCGAGCACCCATGGACCGGGGAAGCGCCTTCCCTGCCAGGGAGCGGGCTCCCAGCTCACCATCACCGGTAGTCCGGCGGGTTTTTTTGGCAGCTTTTTAGCCACGAGGCTCCGAGGTCATCCCGAAACCCCCCCCCTTTCAGCCTCCGTATAAGCGCGGGCAGGACGAGCACGAAGCC
>NW_008807286.1:0-204 GCF_000699105.1 Pygoscelis adeliae | reverse complement strand
GCCGGTGCCTGGCTGGGGGGGGCCATGCCGCGTTTCGGGGGCCGGCCAGAGCCAGCATCGGCGCGCGGAGCCCACGGGCGACTTATGCGGTTGCTTAGCAACTCCCAAACCCGGATTAGAGGCGAGCGAGGCGGGCGATGCGGGGGTCTGCGGGCTGCAGCCCCCCGCGTCACCCTGGGGGTCCCCCCTCTTTCCCGCGGTACC
>NW_008807285.1:0-204 GCF_000699105.1 Pygoscelis adeliae | reverse complement strand
CAGCCGGGATGGGGGAGCTGTGGGGACGTTGCCGTGCCCAGGCAGCTGGGGGGGGCAGTGGCATCATGGTGGCACTCACTTCGGGACACCTGGATGAGCTCGGTGACGCTGAACACCCCCGAAGTGACGAAGCTTTCCTGGAAGTCTGTCGAGTCTGTGCGGGAGAGAGGAGGGAGCGCTGAGGGGGGGACAGGACGATCCCTC
>NW_008807284.1:0-204 GCF_000699105.1 Pygoscelis adeliae | reverse complement strand
ATCCACCACGCATCCGCCATGTACCCGCTGTGCGTCCGCCGCGCATCCCCTCTGCATCTGCCGTATCCACCAGGCATCTGCTGGGCAGCTGCTGTACCTCCACCACGCGCCCGCTGTGCTTCTGCCGTGCAACCCCACACAGCCGCTGCGCATCTGCTGTGCAGCCGCCCTGCATCCCCTGTGCATCTGCTGTGCAACCGCCAC
>NW_008807283.1:0-204 GCF_000699105.1 Pygoscelis adeliae | reverse complement strand
TGATGGCTGCCGGCTCCCTTGGCAGGCCCCGCGGATGGGCACCTTCATGGGCGTCTACCTGCCCTGCCTCCAGAACATCTTTGGGGTCATTCTCTTCCTGCGCCTCACCTGGGTGGTGGGGATCGCCGGCATCATGGAGTCCTTCTGCATGGTCTTCCTCTGCTGCTCCTGCGTGAGTGATGGAGCCGGCTGGGCCCCTGCTGG
>NW_008807282.1:0-204 GCF_000699105.1 Pygoscelis adeliae | reverse complement strand
GGGTGGTTGGGTGGTTGGGTGGTTGGTTGTATAGTTGGATGGTTGGTTGGTTGGGTGGGTGGTTGGTTGGATGGTTGGAAGGTTGGATGGACGGATGGACCGCCGGGTGGGTGGTTGGATGGTTCGTTGGGTGGTTGGTTGGGTCGTTGGTTGGATGGTTGGATGGTTGGATGGCTGGTTGGATGGTTGGTTGGTCAGTTGGTT
>NW_008807281.1:0-204 GCF_000699105.1 Pygoscelis adeliae | reverse complement strand
TTATTGTTTTAATTATTTTATTTGTATTTGTATTTTTCTGCATCACTTTTTATTATTTCCCCTTTTCCCGGCCACAAATATTCCTGGCCGCGAGCTCGGGGTAAAACCGGGGACCTGAAGAGCAGCTGCAAACCGCCTCTTTTTTCCCCCAATATTCCGATTTTTTTTGGCATTTTTCCCAAATACCCTCCCCCCCCCCCCCCT
>NW_008807280.1:0-204 GCF_000699105.1 Pygoscelis adeliae | reverse complement strand
AGGGACATGGGGACACAGGGACACAGGGACTCGGGGGCACAGGAACATGGGGACAGAGTGACATGGGGGCATGGGGCCATGCAGGCATGGGGCCGCAGTGGCATGGGGACAAGGGGACATGGGGACACATGGACATGGGAACACAGGGACACACGGACATGGGGATGCGGTGACGTGGGGACACGGGGACCCATGGGCACAGTG
>NW_008807279.1:0-204 GCF_000699105.1 Pygoscelis adeliae | reverse complement strand
CAGCTATTATGCTACTGGGGGAAGGATTTCCAGAGCAAGAGATGAAAATGACTACTAACATGCCAGACTGTCTCTACCAGAAAACACGATACCTCCCAAGAACGCATTTTCTCCCTAGTGCTTAAAAACATGCTTTCTCATTATGTCATTTTTAACTCTGTTCTAATCAACACCACTTGCACACTTTGCGACAAACAAATCATC
>NW_008807278.1:0-204 GCF_000699105.1 Pygoscelis adeliae | reverse complement strand
TCGCTCTCCTCTTCGCAGCTTAGTTTTCTCTTTCTGTTGGGTTGTTTCTCCTTTTCCTCCAAAGAGCCTGGCAACCTTTCCATTCAATAGTATTGTTAGACAGGTAAAGCCACAATAAACACGAATCGGTTCTCTTAATCAAGGCTAGCTCATGTTACCTTCTTTCCCTGGACAAGCTCTTCAGGTGTTCACTTTCTGGAGCAC
>NW_008807277.1:0-204 GCF_000699105.1 Pygoscelis adeliae | reverse complement strand
CATGGAGTCTGTCTCCAAAGCCAAGGTATGGAATTGCAGTAGAACATGCTCACAGGGCCAAGGTATGGCACGTAGGCTACATCTACCAGTCACGTTCTCATAAAAAGAATCCCTGCTGTGAGGATAAGGCAGAGTCCAGGTGTTCATCTCCTTTCCTTCCTTGTGTTTGCTATCTAGGCAAATCTGGAGAAGATGTGCCGCACT
>NW_008807276.1:0-204 GCF_000699105.1 Pygoscelis adeliae | reverse complement strand
GGTTGCTGTGGGCCCCCCTGGAGCCATCTCTCCCCAGCCTGAGCCAGCCCTGTCCCTCAGCCTCTCCTCACAGGGGGATCTGCTCCAGCCATGACCAGCTTGGCCCCCCCCCTGCTGGACTCACACCAGTTTATTATCTTTCCTGTACTGGGAGGCCCAGAACTGGACGTAGTATCTAGATGTGGTCTCCTGAGCGCTGAGAAC
>NW_008807275.1:0-204 GCF_000699105.1 Pygoscelis adeliae | reverse complement strand
GCTGAAGCACAATCAGGGATTGAATGTCTAGAAAGGAATAGAACGTTGCTCTAGGGCAAGAACAAAAATGTTGTGGAAGTCGGGGGAAGCTGTTACTGCTTTATTACCCATCAGTGGAACTGCCTGCATAGTCCTGAGTTAGGGTTTTGACCCCTGATTAACTTGAAAAAGGAGGACAGAGTGGAGAAAATGAGAAATTATTTA
>NW_008807274.1:0-204 GCF_000699105.1 Pygoscelis adeliae | reverse complement strand
GTGCAATGGGGACACGGGCATGTGGTGGGGACACGGATGTGTGCTGGGGACACGGGTGTGCAACAGGGACGTGGGTGGGTGATGGGGACACAAGTGTGCAACAGGGACACGGGTGTGCAGCCGGGGACGTGGGCATGTGATGGGGACACAGGTGTGCGATAGGGACACGGGTGTGTGATGGGGACACGGGTGTGCAATGAGTAC
>NW_008807273.1:0-204 GCF_000699105.1 Pygoscelis adeliae | reverse complement strand
GAGAGAGGGAAGGAGGGATGGAGGAGGAGAGGGATGGAGGGAGCGGAGCGGGCAGGTGGCAGCCGGGAGGGAGGGGAGGAGGGAGCGGGGCAGGGGAGAGGGGAGGACAGAGGGACGGGGCAGAGGAGGAGGAGGAGGAGGGAGGGAAGGAGGGATGGAGGAGGAGAGGAGGGACGGAGGGAGCGGGGTGGAGGATGGAGGGAG
>NW_008807272.1:0-204 GCF_000699105.1 Pygoscelis adeliae | reverse complement strand
TTGTCTGTTTTCTAAAAGCAAATTGGAATATTAAAAATTCATTCCTCCCCTTGGCCCGTGCCTGCTCGTGACATTTTAAATAACGGGGTGATCGACTCCGTCTTCAGCTTGGAGAGGACGATTCATTCTGCTGACTGTCGCCGCAGCATCGATCGTACCTTGCCGGCGTCCGTCTGCAGGTGCAGCGCGTCGCCTCCTCCCGAC
>NW_008807271.1:0-204 GCF_000699105.1 Pygoscelis adeliae | reverse complement strand
CTAGCCTTGTTCAGACTGTATTTATGACAAATTATTTTGCTCAACATTTGGGGGGAAAGCAGATTACACGGCTTGCCTCTTTGATGCGGAGGGCCAGGTTTCAAAAGAATACTACAAGTTCAAACGAGCACAGCATAGTACAGCTTAAACATAAAGTAAATATTACATCACAAGCCACACTGCATGCTTCTATCAGAGAAAATG
>NW_008807270.1:0-204 GCF_000699105.1 Pygoscelis adeliae | reverse complement strand
CTCCCGGGGGGGAAAGGCGTGAGGAGAGGGACTGGGGTGAGCTCGCCCTTGCGCTTTCCTCTGCTGGTGTGTGCGCGGCTGATTCCGGCCCTGCTGCCTCGCTCCAATCCTTTTTAACCTCACTAATAATTAACCCTGGCCCGGGCCGGAGTGGGAGCGCCCCCACCCAACGGGTAACCCCCCTCGCTAACAGGGGGGGGGGGG
>NW_008807269.1:0-204 GCF_000699105.1 Pygoscelis adeliae | reverse complement strand
AGAGGACGTGTGATTCACCCGATGCATTAATTGACACTTCAGCCAATGTAATATTTAATTCACACATCAGACTGAGAGAGTCTTTCCTGAAATGGTAGCTGAAATTAAGAAACAATGTGTGTGTTTCTTCTACAGAGAAATATACCTCGGGATCTTACAATGCACCAACTTGGAGGACAAAAACCCCACATGCAAAAACGTTCG
>NW_008807268.1:0-204 GCF_000699105.1 Pygoscelis adeliae | reverse complement strand
GCACCGCGGGGCCCCACAGACCCCCTATAGGGCCCCGCAGACCTTCTATAGGGCCCCGCAGACCCCCTGTAGGGCCCCACAGAGCCTCTGGGAGCCACAAACCCCCTCTAGGTGCCTGCAGACCCCATGTAGGGCCCCACAGACCCCTATAGGGCCCCACAGAGCCTCTATGGGTCCCACAGACCTCCTACGGAGGCCCTCAAA
>NW_008807267.1:0-204 GCF_000699105.1 Pygoscelis adeliae | reverse complement strand
TACCAGCCCCGCATCTCCGTGCCGGCTCCACCCTGACAAACCCCTGCAGACAGAAACTCCGTCAGGGCAAGGACAGTCCGGAGCAGCCCCAGGACCCTTCGTACCGCAGCTCCCCCGGGGCTGGGGAAAATGTCATCCCCTGCGGCGGCGGTGGCTACCCCGGCCAGGTAGAGCCAACTGGAAAATAGGTGCTTTTATCTAATG
>NW_008807266.1:0-204 GCF_000699105.1 Pygoscelis adeliae | reverse complement strand
AGCCCGTGAGCCTGGGGGACGGGAACTTGTCACCGCAGGGTTTACCTCCTCCTCAGTAGCCCTTTCCCCTGGCATCCCACTGGGCTGGTGTGCAGGGTCACTGGGGGTACCATTCCTGTTGCTGCAGTGACTCTCCCCTCCCCATTCCTCCCCAGTGTCCAAGGGAATGTGTCCCGTCCCGTCCCGTCCCGTCCCCCACCCCGT
>NW_008807265.1:0-204 GCF_000699105.1 Pygoscelis adeliae | reverse complement strand
AGAGCCTTAGTAGAGAGCCCCGCTGCACTAAAGGTACACCGCTATTAGATAAAAGAGCCAGGAAAGAAGCGAAAGACAGGAGCGGAAGGAGAAACCATCTTGAACAAAAGGATGGAGAAAACAGTCCCAGGAAGTGCCGCAGGAGCCATCAGCCTGGGGCGGGAGATGGAGGGGATCTGTCAGCTGCCCCTGGCTCCCCCCTCC
>NW_008807264.1:0-204 GCF_000699105.1 Pygoscelis adeliae | reverse complement strand
GGACGGACAGACGGAGGGCAGGGACGGGTGTCAGGGAGCGGAACCGCCCCGTTGGCCCCGAGGACCTTCCTCCTGATTTACACCAGGAGGAAGCAACCCCGTTGACACCGGGGGAATCGGGGTCACCGGCATCTGCCCCGGCTTGGAGGTCCCCTTAACTCTGCCCTTCCTTTGGGGGTCCCCTTTTCTCTGCCCCTGATTTGG
>NW_008807263.1:0-204 GCF_000699105.1 Pygoscelis adeliae | reverse complement strand
TACTACTCTGATACGCACACCCATAATAAATAAACGGCAGGGGAGCCTGACTGACCTGAGAAGGAGATAACGTCTCTAACATCCTGTTGGCACAGAAACACTGGAGCAGAAGGTCAATAATTACATTGGTTGCGTGGTTGGCAGAAACTTCCCATCTTCCAGGGGAGTATAAAACTACCATCCCATAAATGAAATGGGGAGAGG
>NW_008807262.1:0-204 GCF_000699105.1 Pygoscelis adeliae | reverse complement strand
ACAAAACAAAACAAAACCAAACCAAACCCACACTGAAAAAAGATCAGCGTTTATTTTTAACAGCCCTTTCCTATCCTAGATCCCTTGGCCTTGTCAGCTCTCCTTGGGGGCTGTGCTACTCTGGTTTGTATGCTGAGAGCAGCTCAGCATATTTTATCCTCGTGTGATGAAGGGAGTCACCACACATACCAAACACACACACAA
>NW_008807261.1:0-204 GCF_000699105.1 Pygoscelis adeliae | reverse complement strand
TGGGGGCTGGTGGCGAGGATGCTGTCCTCAATGACCACCATGTCATTGTCAGAGGCCTCCAATGGCTTCTTGGTGCTGCCGGGCAGGGTGTGGACCACAGGGAGGCCCTGCACCCAGTGCTGAGCCATGGGGTACAGCTCCCCATGGACCACGGTCCACGGCCCCAGCCCCATCAGCTGGTGGGGCACCAGCGTCCCTGTCACC
>NW_008807260.1:0-204 GCF_000699105.1 Pygoscelis adeliae | reverse complement strand
GCCGACTGAGGTTAAACCACAACACCAGGAAAAAAAAGATAAGCAGTAAACTATCTGTTTCTCCTGACTCTGAATGGCAGGTGCAAACATTAAGCCATGCTTTTCCACCGACAATAGAAGCATAAATCTTTATGACAGTAACTTTCCCACTCACTAAGACAAGTGACACTGACTACTGGGTCCAGTGAAAGCCACTGAGCTCCA
>NW_008807259.1:0-204 GCF_000699105.1 Pygoscelis adeliae | reverse complement strand
CCTACGATTCCCTGCTGGTCTTCGACTACGAGGGCAGCGGCTCCACCGCCGGCTCCGTCAGCTCCCTCAACTCCTCCAGCTCCGGGGACCAGAACTACGACTACCTTAACGACTGGGGGCCCAGGTTCAAGAAACTGGCGGACATGTACGGGGGAGGCGAGGAAGATTAAACTGACCTCACGTTATTTAAAATAAAAAAAAAAA
>NW_008807258.1:0-204 GCF_000699105.1 Pygoscelis adeliae | reverse complement strand
AAACCCCAAACAGAAGCCAGCCCGGATAAGAAATCAAAATGAAACTGAGTGAGCAGTGGTTTTGCCTTGACAGATTAGACCTTTTTCTCCCCCTGACCTTTGCTTAGAAGAGCAATAACTCACCAGGTTAATGATCAATCAGCGGAAGTGCTTTGGAATTGTCTCCAAAAAAAAGAAAAAACCAAACCAAAACAAAAACAACAA
>NW_008807257.1:0-204 GCF_000699105.1 Pygoscelis adeliae | reverse complement strand
TTCGTCTATGATTACACATCAGCTGCTGTGTTTTTGCCACTCACCCCCATCCCCAATAAAAAAAATTGACATTAAGTGTGTTTGAAGCCTCGCCTTAAGGAAAACCTACCTAGCTTTATTGTACCACTTGCTCTACCAGCATCATACAACAGCTTTCATTTTTCAGAACAAGGAACATTCTCTTGAGGATATATTTTTGCCAAA
>NW_008807256.1:0-204 GCF_000699105.1 Pygoscelis adeliae | reverse complement strand
TCAGTTTCTTCCTTCTCAGCCCTGTAGCATGTTGCGATTCTGTTTCGTTCTCCGCCTTTCCTTTCCCAGGTCCCCATCCCTCACTAATTCCTCCCTCTCTGTCCTAGTGCCCCTTGGGTTCCCCCCTGCCTTTCTCCAGCTCACTCTTTCTTGCTTCCTGTCCCTGTTTTTTAACTCCTCCCTGTCTGCTGCGTCGCTTTTTTC
>NW_008807255.1:0-204 GCF_000699105.1 Pygoscelis adeliae | reverse complement strand
CTGGCAAAGCTGCTTTCCAGGCAGCTGCCCCTCCCGCGTATACTGGTGTATGGGGTTATTCTTCCCCAGATGCAGGACTTGGCATTTACCCTTGTTGAAATTCACAAGGCTCCTCTTCAGCCTTTTTAGGTCCCTCTGAACAGTGGCACAACCGTCTGGTGTATAAACCACTCCTCCCAGTTTCGTATCATCTGCAAACTTGCT
>NW_008807254.1:0-204 GCF_000699105.1 Pygoscelis adeliae | reverse complement strand
CGGGGTGCTGCCGCCAGCTCCCTCTTGTGTCAGGACTGAGAGAGACTGGAAATAAAGGTGGTGTCGTTTGTAAAGTAAGCTTTAGTGGATTCTTTTTCCGCTTGCTTTCGAAGTTTTGCCATTTCAGGTTGCTGAGTGCTTTGTGGTTATGGGTTTTTTTTTGCGAAGGGGGGTGGGGGTGGTGTTTTTTAATAGGTTTTTTTT
>NW_008807253.1:0-204 GCF_000699105.1 Pygoscelis adeliae | reverse complement strand
GCGTGTGGTGCCGGTGTGCCTCACTGAGCCCCGTGGACGGGCAGCGAGGGGCAACTTCATCTCCCGATGGGGGGAAGAGGACCCCGTTCTGTGCCTGCAGCTGCTCCGAGTCCCCAGGTGCTGGTGGCCAAAGCAAAACCCCAGCACGTAGTGGTGTCCTGGGGGTAGCCGGGGGTTTCTGGGGTGAGTTGACTGTCTGAGGAG
>NW_008807252.1:0-204 GCF_000699105.1 Pygoscelis adeliae | reverse complement strand
AGCACCCCAGGGTCCCCAAAAGGTGGAAAAAGGACAGGGATAGAGCCAGGATCACATCCTGCCCCCCATGCTCAGCATCCTCTGCCACCCCTGCCACGCACCGGTGACGAGCTGCCCGTTGGCCGTCCAGGAGATGCGGGGCTGGGGGCTGCCCGCAGCAGCACACACCAGCTCCAGCCTCCCGCCCCGGCTCAGGGTGACGTC
>NW_008807251.1:0-204 GCF_000699105.1 Pygoscelis adeliae | reverse complement strand
GCTGCGGGTGGGTGGGCACAGGCTGACAGCTCGGAGCCCCTCCTCAGGGCGGAGGCGGGGGGCCGGCCCCATGGCCAGCCTGGCGGGTGGCCCAGGGGCCAGCCAGCTCAGCAGTCCATGCCATCGCTCTCACACCAGGCAGAGGGGCCGTCAGTGCCGAAGTATCTGTCCCCAAAGTTACCTGAAGGATGAGGGGACAGAGTG
>NW_008807250.1:0-204 GCF_000699105.1 Pygoscelis adeliae | reverse complement strand
TCTATGATTCTATGATTCTATGATTCAGGGCGACCCCGGTCACGGGCTCGGAGGGGTGCAGGAATAGATAGACCCATACAAATCCATGGGGGCTGTGCAGGGGAAGGGGAACTGGGAAGTACAAGGTGGGTAGGCAGAAGGGGGCATAACAGGGACTGGCTGGGTGTAAAACGGGGCTGGTGTCGTGGTTTAACCTCGGTTGGC
>NW_008807249.1:0-204 GCF_000699105.1 Pygoscelis adeliae | reverse complement strand
GGCGGTGGTGAATGGCAGTGGTGGGCCAGCCCTGCTACAACACCCTGGTCTGTCCCGCCTGCGCCAGTGCCTGGTTCCACCGCTGCTGGCCCCTCGCCTGATCACCCCTGTCGTCACCCCGTCCCTCAGCTCCGGGTTGGCAAACGGGACCCCTCTGCCGCTCATGCCACCTCTGCCCAGGGCCAGGCGCTGCGCTCTGCCCTG
>NW_008807248.1:0-204 GCF_000699105.1 Pygoscelis adeliae | reverse complement strand
CTCACCTGCCAGGGCCATCAGCGCCAGGCTGCAACTGGGCCAGGAGGGTGAGGACGGCGTGGAGCGCGGGGCGCAGGCGGGACCCCCCTGGCACAGGTCCTGCGGCCGCCCCCAGCTCACCCAGCAGCACGGTGCCCAGCTGGGGGTGCTGCCCGAGGAAGGCTTGCAGGCTCACCCCCTCCGCCGGGCAGCCCTCCCCACGGC
>NW_008807247.1:0-204 GCF_000699105.1 Pygoscelis adeliae | reverse complement strand
CACGGTGGGCACCGGGTGCCCGTGTCCCTGCTGCCTCCCTGCCCTCCTGTGCCAGGCTGAGCCATGCTGTAACACAAGCCGGCAGCGCCTGGCACGGCCGCAGCTAAAAGCTCTGCCCTCTGAATATTTCATGGGCTCGCACGGCCCCGGAGCTCGGGCGCTGCTGAGAGCCTTCGCGCGGGTTTACAGGAAAAAACAAGCGGA
>NW_008807246.1:0-204 GCF_000699105.1 Pygoscelis adeliae | reverse complement strand
GGTGCTCAGTTGCTGGCTGGGATTAAACCGTGACACCAGAGCATATCATTCACCTTTCAAGAATTTGATATATGACTCTCATCAGAGCTGCTCTAGAGAAAACCAATCTCTTAATTCCCATGTAAACTCCAGGCGAACAGTAGCAAAGACCTAATGTCCTGAAAAGAAGGTTTCGTGATTTGTTATTTTTATATATATATATAT
>NW_008807245.1:0-204 GCF_000699105.1 Pygoscelis adeliae | reverse complement strand
GGAATTTGTACCTGCCCAGGGAAATCACACACAGGTATAACAGGTCCAGGCGTTCTCTGCTGCCATAACTCCTCCGGGAAGGGGAGAGGGAGACCCTGGAGGGATCAGAGGCTCCCAAGCGCTTGGAGATCCTCCGAGATCTTGCAGCATCTCACACCTGCGTTTCTGAAGCGAGACAAACCCCGGGAGGGGAAGGCTTACATT
>NW_008807244.1:0-204 GCF_000699105.1 Pygoscelis adeliae | reverse complement strand
AAGGCATGAGACAAGAGTCTGTCTTGTCGTGCAGTCACCGTGCAACGGTGCAGCCAACGACACAACTCTGAAAATTAATGTGTTTACAAGTTAGTCCATTGATCATCTGATTGATTGCTGAGCTTATTTGGGCCCTGCTGAGCCAGCAATCAACAGCGCAGTGTCGGCAATCAGTTTGGCCCCAAGCCTGAAAGTGAAAGCCAG
>NW_008807243.1:0-204 GCF_000699105.1 Pygoscelis adeliae | reverse complement strand
CCCTGGCAGCCCTCACTCCCACAGCCCCGCTGCAGCGTCCCCAGGCACCTGGCTCATCCCCAAGGACAGCAAATGAGACCCTTTATGGAGGGAGGCTATGGGCAATGGCGTTGCCGCCGGGAGAGCACCGAGAGCAGGGCTGCCACCTCCCTCTGTGCCTCCCCAGCTGCTCCCCCACCACAGCACGGCCCAGGGGACTGGCAG
>NW_008807242.1:0-204 GCF_000699105.1 Pygoscelis adeliae | reverse complement strand
CTGCACGAAGGGTATCCTCGGTGCTGGGGTGGGGTGGCTGGTGCCGGGATTGCTCTTCAGCAGCCCTTTTCTCTGAGTCCTTTTGCCATCTGTGTTTGAAGGGAGGGTCTAATGCGTCGTGATTTATCTAGGTGGCACCTCAAAGTCGGTGAAAGCATGGCTGGGGGAGAGAGGGATTTTTAAAAGTTATTTCTCAGCAGCAGA
>NW_008807241.1:0-204 GCF_000699105.1 Pygoscelis adeliae | reverse complement strand
CTATGAGAACCAATCGCGGAGGGCCTTGCTGGCTTCCCGGTTGTACTCGTTGCTAGGCAACCACGCGTTTACAGTGGGGGAATCGTATTGCAAAATAACGCTTTTTCTGATTCACCTCGTTTTAAGCACAGTGCACAGAAAACACTGTATTGGGAACGAAAAAAAATGAATAATTGTTTTTAGTGGAGCCGGTGGCTCTTAAAT
>NW_008807240.1:0-204 GCF_000699105.1 Pygoscelis adeliae | reverse complement strand
GGGACGACCACAGCTATGTGGGAGGGGGGGTTCAGGCATCCCCGGTGCATCCCCTGCAAAGAGGAGCCGGGGGAACAGTGGGGACAGCAGCAAAAAAACCCATTTGCGCAAGGCTGGGTGCTGGGTTACAACATCTCCGCCCGCGGATTTCTCTGGAAGCGGGAGCCTGGCTTGTTTTGGGGCCGAGCGGGATGGGGACAGGGG
>NW_008807239.1:0-204 GCF_000699105.1 Pygoscelis adeliae | reverse complement strand
CGGCACAATTGCAATCCCGAGCAGAGCAGCCAGCTCCCCTCGCTGCCCTCTGACCTGCTGTTGCTGTGGAAACTGCATCCCACGTAGGATTATGGAGCCTGAATCTGCAGGCTCCAAACTCCCCTCGAAATCCAGACGGCCACTGGGGTGTCCCCCCCAAGGCTGCACCAGCCCCCCTGCCTGCGGTGCCCACGGCGGCACTGC
>NW_008807238.1:0-204 GCF_000699105.1 Pygoscelis adeliae | reverse complement strand
CCAGCCATCCCATCCTCTCCATCCTCTTCCTCGCCGAGGAAGCCCCCATCCCCAGGTGGATGGGGACCCCCCCTAGCCCCCCTCGGCTTGTTTTCACCGTCCATGGTGCGTGATTCGTGGGACAAAGTCCCTGGGGCCCTGAACCGGATCCCTGGGAGCCCCTTGGACCCCGGGCAGGAGGGCAGCGGGAGGCAGCAGAGCGTA
>NW_008807237.1:0-204 GCF_000699105.1 Pygoscelis adeliae | reverse complement strand
TGTAGAGTAGTAGAGACCAGTATGGACCACTATGGACCAGTACGGACCAGTATGAAGCTCTACAGGACAGTACAATTCTTCTTTCACCCTGACCAGTATAAGCCAGAATGAACCACTTCAGACCAGTAGGGACCAGTATGGACCACTGCAGGCCGGTAGAGGCTTTCTCACACCCTGACCACTATAGACCAGTATAAACCAGTA
>NW_008807236.1:0-204 GCF_000699105.1 Pygoscelis adeliae | reverse complement strand
GACAGTCCCTCGGGGGTGGCAGCGGCTCTGTCCCCGTGCGAGGGGCCGGACGCGGCCGTTCGTCACCTGTCCGGCACAGTCAGAAGCCCTCGGCCTCCGGGGTGTTGGGTTACGGGACAGAAAAAACCTCTCGGGGGCCCCTGGTTATTTTTACAGATTTCCTGTCACCCGCCCTCTGGTAGCAGCGGTCCCACGGGGGGGGTG
>NW_008807235.1:0-203 GCF_000699105.1 Pygoscelis adeliae | reverse complement strand
TGCTGACTGAGGTTAAACCACGACAAAGGACTGCCAAGGGAAGGTGAGGGGCAATAATAGCTTTCAGTCAGGGCACCATCTTTGTATGATCAGTTGCTGGACATTTTCAAATTTGGAGCTAGGTTCTAGTTAGGGTGAGAGAGAATGAGGGGACCGTTATATGGCTATGCAAGCTCAGAGCCCCAGTGTCTGTGGGGCTGTGG
>NW_008807234.1:0-204 GCF_000699105.1 Pygoscelis adeliae | reverse complement strand
CGCACGTCTGTCCGGTGCTGCCGGCACCTCCGGCCGTCGCCCAGTTCATACGTTCCTAGCCAAATCCCTTCGAGAGACATCGAGGAGGGTTCGAGCGAGGCCTGGGGACAGCGCCGCCTCGCAGCCCTCTGCACAGTTCGGGTCTGCCCCGCTCCTTCACCGCGGCCGGCGCCGGCTGCACGCGGGGCTCAGTAAATCTTCTGT
>NW_008807233.1:0-204 GCF_000699105.1 Pygoscelis adeliae | reverse complement strand
TTTTTTTTTTTTCTTTGCTATGTGGCAAGAAACGGTCTCGGTGCGATAAACATCCTCGGCGGGCTGGATGGGCTCTGCTGCCGGAGATCTGGACAGTGTTACCCGGAGACACGGACGTTTGCAGGGCTTGCAAATGCAGCCACAAATAAATAACAGGCTGCCCGTCAGCCTCGCGTGTGGGAGAAGTTACGTGGGAATCTTTTG
>NW_008807232.1:0-204 GCF_000699105.1 Pygoscelis adeliae | reverse complement strand
CCCGGAGGAGCAGGCGAGGGGGGGCCGGACCCTCTTCCCTCCTCTGTTCTCCCCTGGGGGCCGGTTCCTCGACAGGCGCGAGTTTGGCGGGAGGGCTGAGGCGAGGGGACGAAGGCACGAGTCCGGCGGGAGGGCTGAGGCGAGGGGGCTGACGGCGGGACTCGCCTCTCCTCGCAGCATGGAGAAGGCGCTGGGGAGCCAGGG
>NW_008807231.1:0-204 GCF_000699105.1 Pygoscelis adeliae | reverse complement strand
TGGGGGACTTCAACCACCCTGACATCTGCCGGAAAAAGTAGCGCGGCGAGCTGTCGGCAATCCAGGAGACCGCTGGAGCGCAGCGAGGAGAACTTCTTAAACCAGGTAATAGAGACCCCTACACCAGAGGGGATGCGATACTGGGCCCGTTGGGCTTCTACCGGTACGTCAGCCGGAAAAGGAAGGTCAAAGAAAGCGTAACCC
>NW_008807230.1:0-204 GCF_000699105.1 Pygoscelis adeliae | reverse complement strand
AAAAAAAGACAAAAAAAGAACAGTTTGGGGAAAAAACTGCAATAATTTTTAGGGGGAAGGATGGGGGGGAGGGGTCTGTCAATTATTGTAGATAAAATTTTCTGATTAAATATTAAATAAAATTAAGCAGTCGGTTCTTTCTGCTTTGATTGTGTTTAACAGCTGAGGTAGCTTAAACTATTTAAAATAATAATAATAAAATAA
>NW_008807229.1:0-204 GCF_000699105.1 Pygoscelis adeliae | reverse complement strand
GTCCCCCCTCACCGCAGGGGTAGAGGATGATCTCCAGGTCCCTGTCGTAGTGATGGGGCTCAGCCAGTGTGACGCAGGTGGTGGCGGCAGAGCTGGCCCAGGGGTAGGCGTCAGCTCGCAGGGTGTGGGACGGGCTCTCCAGCCCTGCGAGGGGAAGGAGGTGGTGGGGCAGCCCCTCGTGCCCCCTGCCTCGGCCCCCATGCC
>NW_008807228.1:0-204 GCF_000699105.1 Pygoscelis adeliae | reverse complement strand
CAGGCACTGGCCCGAACACCGGCAGCACCGGGACAGGCATTGGGACGAACACCGGCGGCACCGGGACAGGCAGCGGGGTGAGTGCTGGTGGCACTGGGACAAGCACCAGTGGCACCGCGACGGGCGCCGGTGACACCAGGCACTTACTGATTTTGGCTCCTGGAGGCGTGGGGGTGCCCGAGACGCACCTATTAGAGCTCTGCC
>NW_008807227.1:0-204 GCF_000699105.1 Pygoscelis adeliae | reverse complement strand
ACACGAACATACTTGTGCCCGCAAACACCCCACTCTCAGAGGTGGGGATCAGCCCCGCACACGTGCTTCTGCTTGTCCAGCGGCTCCCTGCACTGAAGACCCAGTTGGTGGGGGAACACCTTCACCCGCCCTGCCCCGGGCAGCTGCCCTGCACCACCCCACCTCGGCTGGGATGCTGAGCCCCACAGGAACGTCCTGCCCTTC
>NW_008807226.1:0-204 GCF_000699105.1 Pygoscelis adeliae | reverse complement strand
GTCAGATGGTTGATGGTTGGCCCCGGTGTATCCAAACCAAGATATCCCACAGGAAACCTTCTTGCAGTGAGGTCCACTGTCCCCAGGGGACCACATGTAGTTTGACTGACGGCCAACCACGATGTGTCCCCAACCAGCCCTCCTGCAGTGACATCCAGTGTGGGAAAGGAACCATGTGCCAGATGGTTGATGGTTGGCCCCGGT
>NW_008807225.1:0-204 GCF_000699105.1 Pygoscelis adeliae | reverse complement strand
CGCTCGACGATCCAGGGCAGGCAGCTGGTGTCAGCCAGGGGGTGGCCGGTGGCTGGTGCCCTGCTTGTAGGGCAAGAGAAACCCCAGGAGAGGGGTGGGGCTGGGACCCACACGCCCGGGCAGGCTGAGCCCTGACCCACGAGAGCCCGAGGATGGGTTAGCTACCCTGGGAGCAAGCCCACATCCCTGAGGGGTGGTACCAAC
>NW_008807224.1:0-204 GCF_000699105.1 Pygoscelis adeliae | reverse complement strand
CCCCACGGCAGGGCCCTGGGGCGAGGGCTCCCAAGACTCCGTGCACCCCTCCCAGGGGAGCTGTCGGGGGGTTTGCTGGTCACTTCTACAGTGTGCAAGGATGTGCGGGGAGATGGCACTGCTGTGCGGGACACTGCACCCCGGCCATGGCCGTGCTCACCCCTGTGCATGTGGGTGTGCACCCTTGCGCAGCACCATCCCGCC
>NW_008807223.1:0-204 GCF_000699105.1 Pygoscelis adeliae | reverse complement strand
AGAAGGTCACCCTGTGCTCCTGCAGCATCTCCCACCCTCCTCCTGCCTGCCCTGCCCGCATCACTGCACGTCGGGCCGGCAGCCGGGGCTGCGTGGGAGGAGAGCTGCTGCACTGCAGCTCCTGAGAAGTTGCCAAAGGGCTGGTGCTTGTGCCCGCTGCTGAGATCCTGACCTGGCCGTGAGCATGGCGGGGGGGGGTTGGGG
>NW_008807222.1:0-204 GCF_000699105.1 Pygoscelis adeliae | reverse complement strand
GGCACCCAAAACTCAGAAGCACGAGAGCCACGTCCACAGGCGCAGGGTGCGAAAGCGCTCGCAGCCACACACACGCAACCAGAGAGCAGCCGGCAAATATCTGCTAGCAGGCTGAAACCGCTTCGGCTTGGCTGCGACCGCCAGCGAAGACAAGCTTCAGACTTAGCTGGGGAGTAAAAAGGAAAAAAAAGAGGAAAAAAAAAA
>NW_008807221.1:0-204 GCF_000699105.1 Pygoscelis adeliae | reverse complement strand
GGCGATGGGTGCAGGTGGGCGAGGGGAGGAGGAGGAGGAGGAGGATTTGGTGACCTTCCAGGTGGGCCAGCGGCCGAACAGCTGAGGGAATGGCTCAGAAATAGAGCGGCGGGGAAGAAATGAGTCACCCCGGGCTGGAAATAAACGGGGCCGCGGGCGCGGAGGGGAGCCGGGGCGGCTCCTCGCCCCTGTTTTCGTCGGGAA
>NW_008807220.1:0-204 GCF_000699105.1 Pygoscelis adeliae | reverse complement strand
CCAGCCTCTGCCGCTGCCCGCTCCTGCTCCCCACCTGCCTGTCCCCCACGGTCCCTGCCGTCCCCTGCCTCTCCCGGCATCCTGCCCGGCTCCTTTTCCCTCCTGCCCTACCTGTGCACGCAGTTGATGGCCTCCAGGTAGGCCAGGGCTTTGCTGATCTGCAG
Organism: Pygoscelis adeliae; assembly: GCF_000699105.1. Classification (NCBI taxonomy): domain Eukaryota; kingdom Metazoa; phylum Chordata; class Aves; order Sphenisciformes; family Spheniscidae; genus Pygoscelis; species Pygoscelis adeliae. The sequence goes on along the minus strand of NW_008807220.1, from coordinate 40 downwards.
CGCGTAGAGGACGAGCGTGGGCACAGCGAGGCAGTGCTTG
>NW_008807219.1:0-204 GCF_000699105.1 Pygoscelis adeliae | reverse complement strand
GGGAGGATTTCCCCTTTTTCCCCCTAAAATGACCCCGGCGGGTTTGGTTTTTTTTTCCGTTCGACCCCCAGATCGCGGCGCGGGGGCTGGGCAAGTCGGTGGTGTTCGAGGACGACCTGCGCTTCGAGATCTTCTTCAAGCGGCGCCTGATGAACCTGATGGGCGAGCTGGAGGCGGAGGGGCTGGCCTGGGACCTGATGTGGG
>NW_008807218.1:0-203 GCF_000699105.1 Pygoscelis adeliae | reverse complement strand
ATTAGCAGGACTACTGTTACTATTTCACACTATATAAATCCCAGTTGGTATTTTTGTTTTGCAGGTTTTATTAACGTTTCCTACAATCATTCTCCAGCACTTCACCCTTGACTAATTAAGCGTCTTTAAGACTGGGTGGCTACATTCCTGTAACAGATTCCTTACGTTGCCTCTCACCAGTCTCCCCTAGATCCCCCCTTGCC
>NW_008807217.1:0-203 GCF_000699105.1 Pygoscelis adeliae | reverse complement strand
AAAAAAAAAAAAAAACAAAACCCAAACCCCAGAAGACATGAAGCCAGAGCGAGAACATAGCGTCACCCAGGAAAATAAAATCAGCAGATACCAATCTGGAGGAGGGTTTTTTTTTGTTTTTTTTAATGCTCCAGCCGAGATGATAAAAAGGATAGACTTTGTGGAAACAGGTCCGGTCTGTACATGAGAGGAGTCTGGTTACC
>NW_008807216.1:0-203 GCF_000699105.1 Pygoscelis adeliae | reverse complement strand
ACGACACGATGCCCTGCAGCTCGTCCCTGCACACCAGCGGACCCCCCGAGTCGCCCTGGTGGAAAGAAGCACCCCATGAGGTGGCCCCGTGGTTGGGTCCCCCAAACCCCCCCAACTCCACCCCACGGGGACCCCTCAGACCCCATGGTTCTCCCTTGGGCACCACCATGCCCGATAGGGTCAGGGCATGGAGACCACCATGC
>NW_008807215.1:0-203 GCF_000699105.1 Pygoscelis adeliae | reverse complement strand
TGTTCCTACCCTTCTCGGCTCTGTCTTCGCAGGAGCTGCCATCGCCGTCCCCACCGCCCTTCTCCCCTCCCAGCCTTGTGCCTGGGACCAGCCTGGCCCCCAGCCCCTCTCCCGAAACGCTGCTGGGAGGTGAGTGCCCGAAGGGCTGGGAAAGGGGCTGGGGGGACATGCAGAGAGCTGAGCTGAGCTGCCAGGCCCTTCCA
>NW_008807214.1:0-203 GCF_000699105.1 Pygoscelis adeliae | reverse complement strand
AGAGAGCTTGGGGGGGACCTTTGCCCTGGGCTTCCAGCAAGGGCCGGAGCTGCAGCGCTCGGGGCTCTCACTCAGCATTTCTTCTTCAACTCCACTTGACCCAAAAGATTATTTCTGTTGTTGTTTGGTCACCCACGGGCTGGAAGTGCAGGTGAGACCAGAAAAGCGGTTCTGCAAAAGTGCCATTTGCCCGTGCCACACCT
>NW_008807213.1:0-203 GCF_000699105.1 Pygoscelis adeliae | reverse complement strand
GAAATTATTTCCTAAAATCAACAGGGTAAGAAGCATGGTGCTGAAAGAAGGTGTAAGAGAAATTCTGCAATAATTACCCGGGTGGATGCTGGCATTGCATCCTTAGAGCAATGCATCTTGACTAGGAAATCTACTAAGAGACTTTTTATATAACCAAAGAATTCCACGTAAGGCTTGTACATGGAGTATGGCATAGCAATGAA
>NW_008807212.1:0-204 GCF_000699105.1 Pygoscelis adeliae | reverse complement strand
CCCCGACCATCCCCGTGATTTTCCCCTCCTGTCAGCTTTTAATTATACCCCTAATAAAAGTCGCTTTGCAGGGAAACAGGAGCTTTGTTGCTCGGGAGCTCATCTGCTCCCGCTGCTCCTTCCCCGCTTTAAACCATAATCCTCAGCTGGGGACACTGCAATTAGCCACCGCGGAGCCGGGCACCATGTCACGGAGGATTAGGG
>NW_008807211.1:0-203 GCF_000699105.1 Pygoscelis adeliae | reverse complement strand
CAACCCCCAACCGCGGTGGCCTCCAATCATGGTGTCACCCACCCATGTGGGGACATGGGTGTGGGGACATGGGTATGGGGACATGGAGGGACGTGGGCACGTGGGGATGGGGCATAGGGACGTGGGGACATGGGGAGGGGCCACAAGGACACGGGGACAAAGGGAGATGGAGGGACATGGAGGGGGTCACAGGGATATAGGGA
>NW_008807210.1:0-203 GCF_000699105.1 Pygoscelis adeliae | reverse complement strand
ATATTTTTGGTCTCTCACCTATTTTGGAGAAAGATGAAGAGGATCTGTATGTGGGTTCCAGGGGCTAAAAAGCACAAATAAACGTAGCCTGTTAACCCTCTAGAATATCTACAGAAGTGAATTTGTACTTGAAAGTGATTTTTTTTAGAGTTTTAGATTTTTTAGAATGGGGGAACCTCTGGAGGGCAGCAGGGTCCTCCAAC
>NW_008807209.1:0-203 GCF_000699105.1 Pygoscelis adeliae | reverse complement strand
TGTGTGTGTGTGTGTGTGTGTGTCTCTGTCTGTCTGTCTGTCTGTCTGTGTGTGCGCGCACGCGTGTCCGGGGGGGCAATTGTCCCCCTGTGGTCAGTTTGCCTCTCTGTCCTATAGACATTCATGCATAGATAGATGACTACACGTATCTATATGTACGCATGCACAGAGCACATCAGCTCTGTGTGTGTGTGTGTGTGTGT
>NW_008807208.1:0-203 GCF_000699105.1 Pygoscelis adeliae | reverse complement strand
GAGGAATTTGGGGTGTCTGCAGCAGATGGGCTGTCGGTGCCGGGGAGGGGGCCGGATCCTGCCCCCCCTCTTTCACAGGGCCCGTGACTTTCCTTTAATGGGTTTGTAACAAATTGGCGCGACACCCCCACGTCTTTCCTTGTCAAGGTGCTTCGTGCGGACAGATCTGCCCGCTCCGGTCGGAGAGTCTGATGCTCAGCGGC
>NW_008807207.1:0-203 GCF_000699105.1 Pygoscelis adeliae | reverse complement strand
TTCATAATTTTGATACTTACGTAGCAGAGGCAAAATCTCTGAGGACTTCCTCTTGCACGCTGGTGTTCTGTATCTGTAAGTCTTTGAGTAATTGGTGACAAAGTAGAAATTTGATTTTGGGGTTTGTTTTTCAGTTGCACTGAATGTACCAAGAGAGAACAGTTGATGTATGCAAATAAATTTCCACATTCACTAGACTATCA
>NW_008807206.1:0-203 GCF_000699105.1 Pygoscelis adeliae | reverse complement strand
GTGGGGCACTGCCAGCTCCCGGGAGCAGGGGGAGTTGTTCGTCGCTGATTTGACTTGGAAAGGCCCAGTTTTTCTGCGGGCCGTGGCCTCCCTCCCCGCTTCCCAGCGATGAGCGTGTTGGGACTCGGCTCCCGTGGAGGAAACGGCCGGTTCCCCACGGGAATCCCCACAGCACAGATCTCGGCTTCCCCTCGCGCCCCCAT
>NW_008807205.1:0-203 GCF_000699105.1 Pygoscelis adeliae | reverse complement strand
GAGCTAGAAGCCTACTCAGTTAGCTGGGAGAAAATGGATTTCGGGGTTGACAGAAACGTATATTTTCTTGTCAATGGGAAGGAACAGTGGGAGGTACAAGATGATGTCTTTAAAGGAAGAGTATATAGTAATGTGTTCACCTTATTGGGAGGTTTGTCATATGTCGTAATACAGAACATAAAGCCACAAGACACCGGGATATA
>NW_008807204.1:0-203 GCF_000699105.1 Pygoscelis adeliae | reverse complement strand
CGGAGCCAGGCTCTGAGGGCCACCTCGGCGCCGGAGCCATGGACGCCAACCTGCCAGGCACCTTCCTGCTCAACGGCCCCTCGCTGGGCCCCTTCCCCGAGGCCAAGGCACCCGTCTGCCAGTACTCGGTGCAGAGCTCCTTCTACAAGCTGGGCCCCCCCGGGCTTGGTGCCCAGCTGGCTGCCGGCACACCCCATGGCATC
>NW_008807203.1:0-203 GCF_000699105.1 Pygoscelis adeliae | reverse complement strand
CAGCCGAGGATGCCACGACGCTGGGGCTCTGTGGCTGGCGGTGCTGGGCAGGACAGCGCCAGCGCATCCCGGCTCAGACACTTCTGTGCAAGGAAGCTCATCTCCCTTACTTGTTGTGTATCTCCTTCGGTAAAAGGCAGCTTTGTAGAGACGTGAAACATTATCTCCCTGTCCCTGAACACCGTGTACACAGACTCTGCTCC
>NW_008807202.1:0-203 GCF_000699105.1 Pygoscelis adeliae | reverse complement strand
TGCAGGATTTATCAAGATTTTTATTTTTTCACGATATGTCAAGTAAGTTCCCCACCAGAGGGGTTCTATTCAAAATAATATCAAATACGTTAAATAAAGGCTACGTACAAGTTGAAAGACAGCTGTTGGTTTTATTCATGCAGCCCTAGCAGGCCTTTACCAAACCATTTTACATAGCAAACTGTTTCCTATTCTTCAATACA
>NW_008807201.1:0-203 GCF_000699105.1 Pygoscelis adeliae | reverse complement strand
TATGGGGACGTATAGGGTGCAGGGGGGCGTAGGGGAGCGTAAAGCGGTGCGTGTATAGGGGTGTTGTGTAGGGGCCCACGAGGTATAGGAGCACGTAGGAGTGCCCGGGGGTGCATAGGGGCGTCTATAGGTGTGCGCAGAGATGCGTGAGGATGCACGGGGCGGGTGGAGACGCCTATAGGGGTGGACAGGCAGGGGGAGCG
>NW_008807200.1:0-203 GCF_000699105.1 Pygoscelis adeliae | reverse complement strand
TGGGCAGCAGCTGGGGGTGGTGCCCCTACACCCCAAATGGGGGTGCCCCAAGCTGGGGGTGGTGCCCCCCAAATTCAGCATTACCTTGGGGAGGGGTGATCTCCCCAAAATGGGGGTAGTGCCCTGCCAAAAATGGGCATGACCCCGGGAGTATGATGTGCCCCAAATCAGGAGTGGTGCCCCCCAAAATTGGGATGGTGCCC
>NW_008807199.1:0-203 GCF_000699105.1 Pygoscelis adeliae | reverse complement strand
ATAATGCCAAGGGGATTTTGCAGGGGACAGTTTAGGCAGATGTCACTCAGGGAGGGCAGCCAGGGCAGCCGGGAGCTTTCCTCCTGTGGGGCTGACAAACGAGCCCCCTCCTGCCCCGGTGAGCTTTGGGGATGGCTACGATGAGAAAAAGGGTTTGGAGCGGAGGTTTCGATCCTTCCCGGCACCAGCCTGATCAGATGTTT
>NW_008807198.1:0-203 GCF_000699105.1 Pygoscelis adeliae | reverse complement strand
AAAAAAAAAATCTCTTAGTATCCTTTGTGTTTGGAAAACCTAATGAAAACCTGTATGATAGTGTAGATCACAAACAAGATAACTGATGGTAGAAGTGCTGGAAAAGGATAAGAGTATGCCACTGATTGCTAGTTACCTACATTATAAACCAAAGTTTACTAAGTCTTTTGGCTAATGTTTTTATAGCGTTTGACAAAAAAAAA
>NW_008807197.1:0-203 GCF_000699105.1 Pygoscelis adeliae | reverse complement strand
TGGGTGAGGGCTCTCAGGGCCACGGGCTGCGTAACCCCGGGGGCTTGTCCTCCCCGGGGAGGTGGCGCGGGGCTGAGCCTCTCCTCCAGGCTCCCTCCGGCCCCGGGGAGCCCGGCGCCTCTCCCCGGGGCCCTGCAGAGGCCCCAGGCTGCAGCTCCCGGCAGGGGGCCAGCAGCCTCCCGGCCCCGGCTGCCCTTCCCCAG
>NW_008807196.1:0-203 GCF_000699105.1 Pygoscelis adeliae | reverse complement strand
CCAAACTATTCTATGATTGTATGATTCTAATATGAAGATGTAAACATCATTCTGCAGCTCTGTTTTAGCAGGAATTATTATATATGTCCTAAAGTCATTATGATAGATATCTTCAGGTAAGAACATGTATAAGATAAACTAGAAAATGGAAATGAGGGATTGTTTTTTTGGTGTATGCTGAATCATAGAATCATAGAATCATT
>NW_008807195.1:0-203 GCF_000699105.1 Pygoscelis adeliae | reverse complement strand
CCCGTCCCCTGCTCCCGTCCCCTGCTCCCCTCCCCTGCTCCCGTCCCCTGCTCTGACTGAGCCCCCGTCCTCTTCCCTGTCTGCGTCTCCGTCCCCCCCTCTCATCCCCCGTCTTGACCGTGCCCTTGTCCCCGCAGCTATGAAGTCCAAGGGCAAGAACTTGCCGAAGGAGGGGCTGAAGGGGCCGGAGGTGTGCACGGACC
>NW_008807194.1:0-203 GCF_000699105.1 Pygoscelis adeliae | reverse complement strand
TCATAAACTTTCAGACCAAGTTTGAGCTCTACAGAACAGTCCTTCACAGGACACGACCTATAAGCACCTGCTTTGGAATACTACCCTTAAACCTCAACAGCTCCGTCTCCTTTTGCCAGAATAGCTCAAACTTCTGTGACTACCATAGCCCGCAGCCTCCAGGATTCCGAGTCCCCTCTCAAATTAAAAGCTCCAGAGCTCCT
>NW_008807193.1:0-203 GCF_000699105.1 Pygoscelis adeliae | reverse complement strand
GTGCGTGCCGAAGGTGCAGCATTGGGGCCCTCACAGTGTCTGTGAGCTGGAAAACTTTCACAGAGGGACATTGTCCGTCTTCCTTCGTGCCTTATCCCAAGGCAGGGCCGTCTGCTCCATCCTGGGGCTGGAGCTTTTCGGCTGCCTTCAGGGCTGCTGCTGTGCTCGAAGCGCCCCGAGCCAGGAAGATGCTGTGCCTGGGG
>NW_008807192.1:0-203 GCF_000699105.1 Pygoscelis adeliae | reverse complement strand
TCAGAGGGTGGTGATCAATGTTTTTTACTGAGGCTGGCAGCCTGTCACAAGTGGGATCCCCCAAGGATCAGCACTGGGCCCCACACTGTTCAACATCGCCATAAATTATCTGGGTGATGGGATTAAAAGCACTCTCACCAAGCTTGTTGATGACTCTAAACTGGGTGGTGAGAAGGACACATCAGAAGGGAGAGCCATCTTAC
>NW_008807191.1:0-203 GCF_000699105.1 Pygoscelis adeliae | reverse complement strand
CGAGGCCCAGCGTGGCCCCGAGCAGCACCGCGCTGGTGGCCATCCCCATGTCACCCATGTCCCCTCCACAGCGTCCCATGGATGCTTTGCACCTTTGCTGGGGATGTGGGATCCCAGTCCACGGGGCAACCAGCCCCCCCAGAGCTGCCAGCCATGGCTGTCCCTGGCAGGACGGCATCCTTCTGTCTTTCCTGCCTTCCTTC
>NW_008807190.1:0-203 GCF_000699105.1 Pygoscelis adeliae | reverse complement strand
TGGGCTCGGTTTTGCTTCGCTTCTTTTCCCGGTTTGTTTTGGTTTCCCTGGGAGGAGGGGGGCGGGCGGGAAGGCAAGGCCGGTTGGGACTTTCTCGCCCCGAAAGAACCGGGGATTAAAAGCGGGGGAAAAAGGTGGGTATTTTTGGTTCCGGTGGGTTAAAAGCTACGGAGGAGCCCCCGAAGAAAGCCGCCCCGCAGAGA
>NW_008807189.1:0-203 GCF_000699105.1 Pygoscelis adeliae | reverse complement strand
GCCAGCAGCTCACTCAGCCCAGGCTAACTGCCCAGCGTGGCTGTCTGCCGCTGACAGAGGTTGTTCACAGTGACAGCAACCGCGGGCGGCAGCCCACAGGATCGCGCCCAGCTGAGCTAAAGCTCACCCAGCTGTTAGGCGGCTGCTGTTACAGCCAGGGCAGCCAGAGCCCGCGGCCGCTCCGGGCAGCGGGAGCACCGCAA
>NW_008807188.1:0-203 GCF_000699105.1 Pygoscelis adeliae | reverse complement strand
GCTCCTGCCACCCATCCCCAATTAAAGCCTGAACATCGCGCTGCCGGCGGCGGGAGGCAATCTTGGGCAGCGTTATTTTTAGGGCTCTGGCAGGCGAGGTGCCGGTCCCGCCATTTCATGTTTCCCAGCTTGACAGTTGTGGGGTGGAGATGGAGCTGCCTCCCAGCTCCTCTCGGCACCCCAAACCCCGGCATCCTCCCTGG
>NW_008807187.1:0-203 GCF_000699105.1 Pygoscelis adeliae | reverse complement strand
GGGTGCCCAGCCTGCTGGGAGCCACTCGAAGGGGAACGTGCTATGTCTGACCTGCAAAGCCCCAGGTGGCCGGGGGCCAGCATGCCCCTGCCTGGCCCTCGCGGCCTGGAGACCAGCCTGGGTCTCCTGAGGGTCCCCTCGGCCGACGGAGACAGGGATATTCCCAGCTTGGCCCCAAAATAGCCAGTGACCTGGAGGGCTGG
>NW_008807186.1:0-203 GCF_000699105.1 Pygoscelis adeliae | reverse complement strand
AGACAGGCAGGTTAAGTTTGCCACCAGATCTCCACATCGGCATTTGCTAACACTGTTCAGCTTTGGGTATCCAGAGCTGCGTTCAGTTAACGTGAAAGCATCTCCTAGTGACAGCCAGTATCAACCCAAGAACTATAACCCCCTCTCACGTAAATGGAAGAAAACTCAAACCGCGCCCCCTTCTCCTTACGCTGGGTTAGAAT
>NW_008807185.1:0-203 GCF_000699105.1 Pygoscelis adeliae | reverse complement strand
GCCCCGCCCCCCATGCCACCCGCCGCTAGCCTGCATCCCCCCACCGTTGCCCTTCGGCGGGCAGTGGTGCGCACGCGTGCTACAGCCCGGCTAGCTTGTTAGGGGCCCGGCCCGTTGCCTGACTGAAAATTGCCGCCAGCCTCACTTTGAGAGCGGCAGGCGTTGGAGGGAGAGAGGCACTCCAACTGCTTTAGTAACGACTC
>NW_008807184.1:0-203 GCF_000699105.1 Pygoscelis adeliae | reverse complement strand
TCAGAGCAAACAGATCAGCTCAGCAGACATGAGGGAGCCCCTTGCCCAGCACAGCGGGGTGGCAGGGCACAGCCCAGGCATCCCCCTGGCAGCCAGCATCCCCCCACTTTCTGCAGGGGCTCAGCTCCCAGCGCCTCCAGCACTGGCATAGCCACAGCCTTCCTGAGGGAACCACGCTGCAGCTCCTGCCAGATGAAGGCAGG
>NW_008807183.1:0-203 GCF_000699105.1 Pygoscelis adeliae | reverse complement strand
TTCAGTACCCTGGGATGAATCCCATTGGGGTCCATAGATTTATGTGCATTCAGTTACAGCAGCAAATCCTGTACAAGTTCAAAGTCAGCTAGGAGCTTATCACTCCCCTACTCGCGGTGCTCCCACTCTGGGCTCTGGGGGTCCCAGGGCCCACCATTCATGTTAAAGACCAAAGCAAAGAAGGCATTAAATGTCTCTGCTTT
>NW_008807182.1:0-203 GCF_000699105.1 Pygoscelis adeliae | reverse complement strand
CCCCGGCTGCTCCTGGCCCCAGCCCCCTCCCTGCTCCCATTTTGTACAGCTCCGAGATCCTGTCTCCACAGCTGGGGGACCTGGCGGCCAGGACAGGGCCCAACCCCTACTTTTACGTGTAAATTCATATTCTCTAAACAGGGTAAAGTGACTTGAGCCCCCTTGCCCCCTGCCCCGGGAGCCCAGCCCCAGGACATGGTGTT
>NW_008807181.1:0-203 GCF_000699105.1 Pygoscelis adeliae | reverse complement strand
GCCTCCGCCTGGCTGGCTGGTATTAATTGGTTGCAAAGCACCATTAATGAATGCGGGAGCGGAGGAAGGGTGCACCCCGCCTGCCTGGGGAGCGGGGATGCATCATTAGGTCCCTAAGGAGGCTGCTCTGCAGGGGACAGGGAGGGGGTCGGATCCTGCAGGCAAGTGCACCCGTGGCTGGGAAGAGCCTGTGCTCAGCTCTC
>NW_008807180.1:0-203 GCF_000699105.1 Pygoscelis adeliae | reverse complement strand
ACATTGAGCCTTTGACTGTAACTCTTTGGATGCGGCCGTCCAGCCAATTCCTTGTCTATCTATCAAATCCGTATCTCTCTAATTTAGAGGCAAGAGTGTTGTGGGTATGTTTAGAGGTAAGAATGTGGTGCAAATTGCTTTGCAAGGAATTGAAATTGAAAAAAAATTATTAGGAGTAAATGAAAAAATATGCAGATTTTTTT
>NW_008807179.1:0-203 GCF_000699105.1 Pygoscelis adeliae | reverse complement strand
CCGTGGCCCCAAAAACCCCCATTCATCCAGGGTGACCCCCCAGCCACGATGGAGCCGGGGCTCCAGGGATGCCTGCCTGGCTTAGCTTTACACCTGCATCCTCCATGCCGGGGGAAAGGCTTTCCACGCTTTCCCCACACCAGCCCACGCCGGGGAGGGATGTGCCTGGCCCCCCCCCAACCCCAGCTCAGGCTGCTGCTCAC
>NW_008807178.1:0-203 GCF_000699105.1 Pygoscelis adeliae | reverse complement strand
TGGGGGGGGGGGGCCTGTGGCTGGCTGGGGTCTGGAGAGTCCATTACAGGGACCCTGGTGGGGCCTGACAGCCGGGTGCTAATGTGCCGGGGGCCCTTCTCCACCCACTCCAGGGGCTCTGGGGCAGGGGGTCTGCAGGGCTAATGAGCCCCACTTATCTGTGAAATGACTTGCTAATAATGTTAATTCCCTCTGCCAGGGGG
>NW_008807177.1:0-203 GCF_000699105.1 Pygoscelis adeliae | reverse complement strand
TATATTTTTTTTTTAAAGAGCTGGGGTGTGTTAAACACTGGAAATCCCAGGCTGAATGGCATGTCCCCAGGACAGGAAATGTGTACAGCATCGGGGGCAGGCTTGTGTGCATATAGAGACCCTTTGCACTTATGGGAAGTGCTTTCTCATGCGACTGATCTTCCGAGAAAGTTGCTGGTAAGCCTTGGGGGGGGGGGGGGGGA
>NW_008807176.1:0-203 GCF_000699105.1 Pygoscelis adeliae | reverse complement strand
ACTTTCTCTTGTCTTACCCTCAGAGGACGGCTCCCACAGCATGTGGAAAGCTGGAGGGGAAAGGGAGGGGAACGATGTGGGAAGTGGAATGTCATCTAGAGCGAGTCCTGGGAGTGAGGGGTACCCATTGCCTCATGGTCTCCGAAGAGAGTCACCGCTCAGTACTGTGGCTGGCTGGATCCTGCTGCAGACACTGAACTGGC
>NW_008807175.1:0-203 GCF_000699105.1 Pygoscelis adeliae | reverse complement strand
CCCGGGAGCTGCCAGGAGCCCGCCCGGGTGGGATTTGCTGAGTGCTTGTTTGGTGAGCTGGGGCAGAGCCAGCTCTGTCCTTGCACCTCGCACTGCCGGGACTCGCCGTTCGCGAACCTTAGAAATAAAGGTTGTGTTTTGGTACTGCTGGCTCCCGTGTGGGGGTCTGGTGCCGGCCTGAGGGGGGCACGGGCAGCCGGGGA
>NW_008807174.1:0-203 GCF_000699105.1 Pygoscelis adeliae | reverse complement strand
GTGCTGTAGAGAAGGAGGTTGGTGCTCCTATGAGTTAAGTCGCTATAGGAGAAGAGGTCAAAGCCAGCTATAGGGACAGGGGACAACGCCCCATAGGGTCAAGACAGCTATAGGGAAGGGAGTCAAAGCTCTATAGAGTCAGGATAACCATGAGGGGGATCAAAGCCCTATAGGGCTGGGCAACTATAGGGAGAAGGATCAAA
>NW_008807173.1:0-203 GCF_000699105.1 Pygoscelis adeliae | reverse complement strand
CGTGGCCATCACTCATCTCGGGAACAGACAGGAAAGCTCTGGAGGACAAAGGGTCTCAGGACGCACTCCAGAAACAGAAGACTAGTGCAAGAAGATCCCCATCACCCAATCGCATAGAAATAATTCTAGCTCAATGAAAAGCTTATTAAAAACAACACACATAGTACAGCACCTGCCATCAAAACTCTTTCAGTGGTAGTTTT
>NW_008807172.1:0-203 GCF_000699105.1 Pygoscelis adeliae | reverse complement strand
CAGTTGCACTGGTATGACATTATATCCATCTATGGGAAGGAGATTAACCCCTGCCAGCACATGCAGATAGAAAGGCAATTGGGCTTGTGCAGCTGTCTGGAAAAGACCTCACCATCCCATCCAACACGCTGGACGGATTCCGTGTACAGGGCAGCCGCGGCACTGAGGGGCTTGTCCCGCCGGGGTACGGCTGCCATCGCACT
>NW_008807171.1:0-203 GCF_000699105.1 Pygoscelis adeliae | reverse complement strand
AGAAGTAGATCACAACATCTAATGGAAACATGCTTGATTACAGCTTTGCCTGTAGGCGATGGCTACCTGACCTCTCCGCTGGATCTTGTCTGGGAGCCTCAGGGTGTTCCCACAGGGATGTCACTTGAATAAATGAGCATTTAAGTTTTAATATTCTGTTCATATGAAATCTTGCTTAATATTTTCTTGGCCAATGCTCAGAC
>NW_008807170.1:0-203 GCF_000699105.1 Pygoscelis adeliae | reverse complement strand
GATTAGGCGGGTTAAATGTGATTGACCAGTGCGAGTAATTAATCTGCGAGAGGCCGGGCTTGGGGCTTTGTTTATACCCCTGGATTGGCTGGATTTGAATTGGATATACGTTCTGTTTGTACCTGGGTGGGACCTCGCGGGGGTTTATTTTGGTGCATTACGCTATAAAAGCGCTGCGCCAGCCCAGCCGAACGCCGTCGTCC
>NW_008807169.1:0-203 GCF_000699105.1 Pygoscelis adeliae | reverse complement strand
AACGGAGCTGGTGGGTCAGGGGACGGGTGGCCCTGGGAGCCCGCCCCACACCGGTCCCGTCCTGGCTGGGAGGTGAGCGTAACTTTCATGCCTGGATGGAGCAGCAGCGCTGCGCGCGCGGCTGGCGCTGACAGACCCAGCCTGGCTCCAGGGAGCTCCCCACGACCTTGGGCGGCTGTTTTACCCTGCCCAGCCCCGGGCAG
>NW_008807168.1:0-203 GCF_000699105.1 Pygoscelis adeliae | reverse complement strand
TTCAACCTGGGGGCTGCCTACGTGGAGACTGGAAAGCCTGAAAAGGGCCTTGAGTTCCTCCTCCAGTCCCAGCCCTTGGAGGAGAGCGGGGCGCGCTTGGGGGACCTTTATTTCAACATCAGGGCAGCTCACGAAGGGCTCCAGGACTTTCCGAAGGCTCTGGATTATTTTGGCAAAGCCGCCGGCCATGGCCACATGGCACA
>NW_008807167.1:0-203 GCF_000699105.1 Pygoscelis adeliae | reverse complement strand
GGGGAGAGGGGCCCCGGGCCCCCCGCCACGCAGCCACCAGCCTCCACAGCTGGGAGCAGGGTACTTACCAAGTGGAAGTACTTTTCAGTGTCCAAATCCTTCACTGTGAAGCACAAGAGAAAGAGAGACAGCAGCTCAGCCAGGGGACCCAAACCGAAACCTGCCTCTGCAGACGCCCTCCACGTCAGGAGGTGTTTCGCTTT
>NW_008807166.1:0-203 GCF_000699105.1 Pygoscelis adeliae | reverse complement strand
TCTGGTTACGCTGCCGCAGAGCAAACCCTGGGTGTTTGGCTCCTGCCTGTTCCCCTGGCAGCATTTGCTTTGGGTCCTGTGCTCCGCTTTCCCTCCCACCCTGCGGATGCTGTGGTCCAGACCCCCATCCCACACGGCATCTCCCGCATCCCCATCCCAGCCCCGCGTGGGAAACCAGCCCTGTGGAAAGCCACCGTCGTGCC
>NW_008807165.1:0-203 GCF_000699105.1 Pygoscelis adeliae | reverse complement strand
ATGCATTAGCCCTAGGCATTCCCAGAGCCACCATTCAAGGTCAGCCTACTGGCATTATATTGAGTCTGTTTGAAGCATTTCAGAAGCGAGGTAGCAGTGAAAGGAAGGAGCATATTTCAGCTCCTCCTATTTCAACTCTTCTCGTGCCAGTCCCCGGAAAGGGAGACCAACCCGTCCTCCCCCTTAGGGAGGAATTGCAGGGC
>NW_008807164.1:0-203 GCF_000699105.1 Pygoscelis adeliae | reverse complement strand
AACATGGAGGAGCAGGAGCTGCCAGCACAGTCCGGGGCGGGTGTGAGGGAGGAGGAGGGTCCTGGACCGGAGCCCCAAGGGGTGGCAGAGGAGGGTGAGGAGAGCGGGGGCAGGAGGAAGATCATCCTCACGCCCCTGGAAAAGCTCAAGCTGTCCACACTGAACCTCACCAGCGAAGCAGAGCCCGAGCCGCCGCCGAAGCC
>NW_008807163.1:0-203 GCF_000699105.1 Pygoscelis adeliae | reverse complement strand
TAATCTGTCCTGGTTCTTCTCTTTTCTCTCTTCTTGGATTTTTTTCTTTCTCTTTTTTTTTATTTTTTTTGTTTTCTTTTTACTATATCTGCTGCATTCTTGTTTGTCCCTAACTTTCTTCAGGCATCCCCAAGATATTGTCTCTCATTCCTTTCTCTTGCTCTCTTGCTCTGTGGGATGATGGGATTGAGAGCAGCCCTGCC
>NW_008807162.1:0-203 GCF_000699105.1 Pygoscelis adeliae | reverse complement strand
CCGCGGTCACCCCGCTGTCACCGTGTCCCCCCGGGATCACACCCTGCCAGCCCGCCCACAGTGGATCCCACCCGGTCCCCTGCCCACCTCGGGGTGGATGCAGAGGTTCTTCCTGGAGCTCAGCGCCAGCCCCAGGAACGGCACCTTCTTCCCCAGCTCCTTCTCGTAGAAATCCATCAGCTTCCGCAGCTCCTCGATCACCT
>NW_008807161.1:0-203 GCF_000699105.1 Pygoscelis adeliae | reverse complement strand
GCTTCCTGTCTGGGCTCGGGTGCTAGTTCCTTTGCCAGCCACGTAATCCAGCCAACAGCAACCTCCACTTAGTGCAGGAGGAGGAAAGGCCCAGCTGCAGGTAGCCCAGAGATAAGGCGAGGTTTACATCTCGTAGAGCCAGGAGCAAAGGTGGTGGTGGTGGTGTGAGGGGGATGCTTTTAGACCAAAAAAAAAAAAAAAAA
>NW_008807160.1:0-203 GCF_000699105.1 Pygoscelis adeliae | reverse complement strand
CTCTTCCCAGGATACCTGTCCCTGCTTCCTAGAAATGGAGTTGTTAAAATTTGCATTCTTCATGATTGAGTTGAAATCAGAAAGTGTATGAGTGTGTGGGTGTACGTGGGTATACTTGTGGGTATACTTGTCTATATTTTAACAGGTGATTTATCCTAGGGGGATACTAAAGGGAAGAAGAAGAGAAGAGAAGAGAAGAGAAG
>NW_008807159.1:0-203 GCF_000699105.1 Pygoscelis adeliae | reverse complement strand
ATTTTTGCTTTTGGTTTTGTGCATGAAAAGGGGAGGGTTTTTTTGTTTTTTTACTTTCTCGCTGCACAAATCCAAGCGGATTTGGCTTTCCCGAGAGCCCCAAATTGGGGTTTTTCCCCAAAAATTGGGGTTTTTTTTCCCCCCCCTTGCTTTTGCAGTATTTTTGTGCTGTGGCAGTGTAAGGGACGAGGCCCACGTGGCTG
>NW_008807158.1:0-203 GCF_000699105.1 Pygoscelis adeliae | reverse complement strand
GCCAAATGGCACGTGGCTTTTCCGGGTTCGGGCGCTGTAACCCGAATATCGTCACCGGATCCGTGGAAAAGCTCAGGACACACCAACCCCCAGCGGAGGGGTGCCTGGCCCCCCCCGGGAGAGGGTCCCTCTCCCAGCTCCCGCCCCTGCGAGCGGCACCCGCGGGCGCGTGGGGGCCAAACCTGCTTCCCTCCACCTTTGAG
>NW_008807157.1:0-203 GCF_000699105.1 Pygoscelis adeliae | reverse complement strand
ATATGCAACGGTTTTTGCAACGGTATTGAATCTGCAATGCCATTTGCAATGGCATCTGCATCTGCTGTGGCATCAGCAACACTATCTGCATCATGCATAGCATCTGCAATGAAGCCTTCTGCTGCACTGGTGCCTGCACCAGCATTGCTACCTGTATCTGCAATGGGATCTGGCATGGTATCTGCATCTCCAGTGTTGTCTAC
>NW_008807156.1:0-203 GCF_000699105.1 Pygoscelis adeliae | reverse complement strand
TGCGCTCATAGGCACACACATGCACGCTGACATGCACGCGCACACACACGCACCCACTCACACGCACACACATATACGCACATGCACACGCGCGCAGACACGTACACAACGCGCTGCCGTGCACGCTCACACCCACATGCACACACTCACACGCATGCACACAGGACGCTGCCACGCACGCACGCACACATGCACGCACACAG
>NW_008807155.1:0-203 GCF_000699105.1 Pygoscelis adeliae | reverse complement strand
GTGCCGAGACGAGATCAAAACTTGCAAAAAGCATATTTGGAAGAAGGAGGAGGAGGAGGGTGGGGAGAGAAACAGCCCCTTGACAGGCACCACACTCGCACCCACACACACGCACGCACGGAAAGAGGGCGATTGCGGAGCGCACGCTAAAGCCTGCCTGGGGGGTCCTGGGGCGGGGGGGGCCGGGCTCGCCCCCCCCCCCG
>NW_008807154.1:0-203 GCF_000699105.1 Pygoscelis adeliae | reverse complement strand
TGAGTGCACATCATTGAAGCCCACCCAGGAAAGACCCTACAGTCACCGGATATCAGCTGAAGAGCAGCTAAAATCGATGGAGGAGCTACTATTTTGTGATCTGTCCATACCTCATGCAAAGCTATGTTTGAACCTGCACTAAGGGGTAATATGAGATTGAATTTTCACCCCCATTCTTAGAAATGGGGATAAGGCAACTTTTT
>NW_008807153.1:0-203 GCF_000699105.1 Pygoscelis adeliae | reverse complement strand
GAGCCCCTCTTGGCAGATGTCATGAGCAGGGGGTGCTCGGGGGACGGTGGGGCCCCGGCACACAGATGCTGCCAGAAAGGAGTGGCAGCCTGAAGGCTCTGATGGAGGCTTGGATGCATGACAGGCTTGGCAAGTGTGATGAAAAATCCTTTCCCTCACTATCAATTCAATCATTCTTTATAGTATGAAAGTGTATTAACTTT
>NW_008807152.1:0-203 GCF_000699105.1 Pygoscelis adeliae | reverse complement strand
ATGTCATTGATGAAGATATTAAACAGATACTTTCCGCCAACTTGATTGGCAGGGAACAGAGGAGATGTGGTGACTTTCTTCAAGCTACAATTTCCCACCTAGCTGGAGAGGACCCCCTTCTCCTCATTCGTACGGTGTCTTCTGGGATAAAAGCATGCTGGTCAGGTCAAGCCCTTCCTCATTCTCAGGGTAACATCTCTGTT
>NW_008807151.1:0-203 GCF_000699105.1 Pygoscelis adeliae | reverse complement strand
CTGCTGCTGAATGGGGCGGGGGACCTGGTAACAAAGGACATGGAAAAAGCCAAGGTACTCAATGCTATCTTCACCTTGAACTTTACTGGTAACACTGTCCTTCTGCAATCCTAGGTTCTTGAAGCCCATGGAAACATCTAGAGCAAAGAAGACCTACACTCAGTGCAGGAGGAACAGATTAGGGAACATTTAAACAAACTGGA
>NW_008807150.1:0-203 GCF_000699105.1 Pygoscelis adeliae | reverse complement strand
CACCCCGGCGCAGCGTGTCCCCAAGGCTGCAGCAAGAGGAGGGAGGGAAGGGGGTGGCAGCGGCGCGGGGTGCTATCGGGGGCGGTGGCACTTGCTCAGCCACGGCCGGATCCGGTGAAAATAAAGTCAAAAGACACTAAACTGGAATCTGGGGGAAACACCTCGATGAGGTACCCGACGGGCTGATGAGGGGGGTGTATGTG
>NW_008807149.1:0-203 GCF_000699105.1 Pygoscelis adeliae | reverse complement strand
CTGGGACTGGCTGGCCCCTCCCCAGCTTCCTGCAGAAACCTGGGGTTTCTGCTTCCCCCAGGGCCTGCAGACCCTTCCTCCTGCTGCCCTGTGCAGCCTCGGGCAGGTTTTGGGGGCAAAGCGTCATTTCCGTGAGCCCCCATTGCCCACCAGTCCCCTCACTGCGCTCTGGGCTGTTGGTCCAGGGGGAGATGGCAGCGAGT
>NW_008807148.1:0-203 GCF_000699105.1 Pygoscelis adeliae | reverse complement strand
GACGATTGCTGCTGGCTGACGCATGCGGTGGCATCTTCAGCTGCTTGGGAAGGGGCCAGTTTCTTAATGCGAGCACCGTGGTCCTGGAGCGACCGCCTGGCTGGAAGGTGCAGAGCTGCTTTGCCCTGTGCTCCCGTATCTCCTTCATCGCTGATTACATTTAAGGAGGCTATTAGAGGGGTTTGGCACAACCTGTTCTTAAT
>NW_008807147.1:0-203 GCF_000699105.1 Pygoscelis adeliae | reverse complement strand
TCCGCTCAGCCCATCTGCTTCCCAGACATCCCACGTACCAGCCTGGGAGAGCTGTAGGGTCCCTTGCAAAGGGAGACGGGTGCTTGGGAGCTGCCGCAAACGCCTGGGCGGAAACCTTGGCTGCTCCCCGGGGACCCACAGCCCCTGGCTCAACCTCTTGCTGTGAAGCTGTGGAGGGATTCCTCTCCTTCCCAAAACCAGCC
>NW_008807146.1:0-203 GCF_000699105.1 Pygoscelis adeliae | reverse complement strand
CAGTATGGAGTCAGGGGCCTGGCTCTGATCTCGCCTATGTCTGTGAAAGCCTGCAGAAGTGCTCCTGAAGCCAAGCGTCTGTGGGAATCAGGCATCCCGCTCTCTGTGGTCAGACTTTAACCGCAGGATCCTTGCCCCAGCACTGAACAGAACTGAAAAGCAAGGTGACGGGGCAGCCTTTCGTGCGGGAGGCTGAGGGCCCA
>NW_008807145.1:0-203 GCF_000699105.1 Pygoscelis adeliae | reverse complement strand
TTTGCTGTTTCTTCCTTTTTTTTTTTTTTCTTCCCTTGAAAAACGCCAAGCGACCCTTGGCACGGGTGCCCGTGGCGGGTGGCAGGGACCCCCGGGCACGGCCGCTCCATTTTCTCTGCCGGCACCTGAGCCTGACCTCACCTCACAAAATGAAGGCCGGGCAGCACCGGCTGGGACCGGCCGTTGCCATGGTTTTCGCCGTG
>NW_008807144.1:0-203 GCF_000699105.1 Pygoscelis adeliae | reverse complement strand
ATCCCCACCCCGCCAGCCTGGGGCCGGAGCCGGCGTCTCCTGCCCCACCATGGGGGGGGGGAAATGGCCTTAAATTGGTACCCTGGCCGCGCCGGCTGTTTGCACGCCGGAGGCCCCGTGGCAGCGACAGGTGCCAGCGTCACGCAATCGATCAGTCACTGCCGAGTAGATACCGGGGCACAATGGGATGGTGCAGGGACCGG
>NW_008807143.1:0-203 GCF_000699105.1 Pygoscelis adeliae | reverse complement strand
GTCTCCCCGTCCACCTCTCCCTCCACCCAGCCCTGCCCCCGGGTCCTTCCCCGCAGGCAGAGCCGCGACCCCCAAGTCGGTGTGCGAAGGGTGCCAGCGAGTTATTTCGGACCGGTTCCTGCTGCGCCTGAACGACAGCCTGTGGCATGAGCAGTGCGTCCAGTGCGCGTCCTGCAAGGAGCCCCTGCAGACCACCTGCTTCT
>NW_008807142.1:0-203 GCF_000699105.1 Pygoscelis adeliae | reverse complement strand
CTTCATTTTGAAAGGCAGCCTGCCATTAATCATTAATGAACCAGCCGGAGACAACGCTGGATTCCTAGAAGGTTTCTATTCATAACGAGCGTCGATTAGAAAAGCTCATCGTATGAACTCCGATGAACGGATTGCACCGACGGGCCTCGGACACCGTCCTTCTGCTGATCGGTGGGACTCGGCGTAGGCACCGAGATGCTTTC
>NW_008807141.1:0-203 GCF_000699105.1 Pygoscelis adeliae | reverse complement strand
CCCGAACCGGGGCCCTCACCCTGACCGGTTTGCAAGTACAGGCAATCTGGCACATTTTTGCCCACGCTCCGTGGGCGTTTCTCTGTGTCACGCTCGCGACGCGGTTTTCATTCGTTTTCATTCACAGCTGTGCAAGCCCTTTCTGCGGAGCTGAGGCGTTCAGCCCGCTCGGAGCAGTCAGGTGCTCTCCGTCGGGCGCTCTT
>NW_008807140.1:0-203 GCF_000699105.1 Pygoscelis adeliae | reverse complement strand
TGAAGCCCCCTGGCAGTTCTCCTCTCCCCTTTTTAAGGGCCAATAAACGCTTTTGTAAAGATGGTCTGTAATGGTGCCTGGTCCCGTAAGGGTCCCAGCAGCCGGTGCAGAGCCGGGGTGCCGGGACCCCCCAGGGATGCTCGCTCGCTGCCGGCATCCCCAGCGAGTGAAGGCAGAGGATGGCTTCCCGCACCCAGCGTCAC
>NW_008807139.1:0-203 GCF_000699105.1 Pygoscelis adeliae | reverse complement strand
TTCCTCCCCTGCCTCCCCATCCCCTGCACCCCGTCCCAAGGAACCACGCACTGGGATAGCTAGGATTGGCACAATGCTGACAGGGGCCACATCCAAGGTGCCCCCCATCCCAGGCGGCACACCAAGTCCCCGCTCTCCACTGCCCCATCGACCCCTCCTGGAGCTGCCACTGCCGCACAAGGCCAAAGCCACAGCCATGCCCA
>NW_008807138.1:0-203 GCF_000699105.1 Pygoscelis adeliae | reverse complement strand
GGAGCCCTGGCCGGGATGGGATCTGAGCAGGAGAGATGGCCATGGTGACTGTGAGACCCAACTGCGGCGTGCAGGTAGCTCCGTGTGGGCGGCTGTGTGATGGAGCTGAGAGACACGGTGTAGCGCAGCCTCCGCCTCCCGCATCCCTCTGCTTCCCCAGACCTGGCCCGTCCTCCATCCCAGCAGTCTCAGGTCTCGGCTGC
>NW_008807137.1:0-203 GCF_000699105.1 Pygoscelis adeliae | reverse complement strand
CTTAGTTGCCAACTGATGTTAAACCACAACAAAAATACTAATTCGTGAAGTTGGCAATCAAACAAGTATTTTGTTGGCTGCCAGTCAACCAGTTATTGACAGAGAGAGGGGATTTGGTGTAGGCATATGCTTGTTTAAAGTGTTTGACATAATGAAGGGAGTTCTTCTCTGTTGAGTGTACCCGCCATTTCAGCGAAGCCACC
>NW_008807136.1:0-203 GCF_000699105.1 Pygoscelis adeliae | reverse complement strand
GCGCGGGATTAAAAAGTACCAGTGTCGGAAAATCTCTGCCTATTGTAAGGAAAATTGTTGCTTTTAAATGGGGCGATTAAGCGCCTTGTCCGACGGTCTTTCGGAGCCCGAGGAGCGAATTGCGATTGTGGGGAGCGGTGCTGCGGGGGACGAGCTGCGCTGGACCCCCCTTGGGCAGCGAGACCCCCTTCGCTGGCTCAGCT
>NW_008807135.1:0-203 GCF_000699105.1 Pygoscelis adeliae | reverse complement strand
GCCGTCGTCATCATCGATGGTCACCACGGCAGAGCCATCCCGTGCCACCAGCTGCACCGAGTGCCAGAAGCCGTCGTTCAGGCGATGCCCTGCACGCAGAGAGGAGGGTGCGTGGGGAGGCACCACCACCAGACTGGCCCCCAGCCCTGCACCGGCTCCCCAGCCCACCTGCGGCAAACTCCAGCTTCTTCTTGCCGGGCTGG
>NW_008807134.1:0-203 GCF_000699105.1 Pygoscelis adeliae | reverse complement strand
GGCTGAGAAAGGTAAGAAATATAAAAATTCTTCTGATGGAAATCCAAAGGTTTTAAAAAAATACAGCATTTGAAAACGAAGCCACCAAGCAGACTGCCTCATGCGCCTCCCAGCTCCAACCCGACGCCCAGAAATTCCTCCTGAATGAATCGTCCCTATAGAAAAATATATACACGCGCCTTTCTCTTCTTATTAAAAACCCT
>NW_008807133.1:0-203 GCF_000699105.1 Pygoscelis adeliae | reverse complement strand
TTTGAAACTGAATGTCAGGTTGAACTCTCGGCAAAGCACCAGTTAGAAAGTGCATTATTGAAATGTAAATAATAGTTTTGTTCTGTACCAGCTAGGATAGATAGTATCCAGTACTTTTTTTTTAAGTGGCCGTGCTGCTTGGGAATTGAAGAGATTGCATGTAGCAAACCAATATTGTTATTCCCACTTTGCCTGTGAAGTAG
>NW_008807132.1:0-203 GCF_000699105.1 Pygoscelis adeliae | reverse complement strand
CTGCCTGTGGTGCACAGCCCCCCCCTGGGCTGCCCGGAGCCATCGGGTCCAAACCCGCACTGGGATCATTGGCTAAGGGAGCTGCAGAGCACCCCTGCACCCCCACACACCCCCTGCCTCTCCTGCCTGCAGCCAGACAGCCCTTCCCCGCCTGGCCGGCCCCGGTTCAGCCTCTGCCCCCAGCCCTCCCCAGGGAGGTGCAC
>NW_008807131.1:0-203 GCF_000699105.1 Pygoscelis adeliae | reverse complement strand
GAAAGGCTGCAAGCTTTTTTTGTCACCGGTGGCAGCGTAAACATTAACCCCGGTGTAAATCAGGATTATCTCTCTGACCTCAACACAATTACTCTGTTTAAAAAAAAAAAAGGGGGGGGGAATTGCTGATGAGTTTACAGTTCCGAGTGCGGTCAGGCTCGTTTTTACCGCGTAGCAATCTTTCGGTGCAGCAGGAGAATTTG
>NW_008807130.1:0-203 GCF_000699105.1 Pygoscelis adeliae | reverse complement strand
TGTCTGCAGGGCCAAGATGAGTGCACAGTGAGTGGGATGAGCTCTGCGAGCGTGGACGAGGAGGAGACTTGAGCAAAGAGAAACAATTCCTGGCAAATACAGCTCCAGGCAGCAGAGACATGGGCAGGGAGTGGGAGGAAATTGCAAACAAGGACTGGGAGAGGCTGTGTTCAGGCAGCTCTCTTTTGGTCCTTCACTGTGGA
>NW_008807129.1:0-203 GCF_000699105.1 Pygoscelis adeliae | reverse complement strand
CTTCAGCGCCTCTGAAGCAGCAGAGGCAGATGGCTGGAGGCAGAGCTTAGAAGGCTCCTGTAAATATTTGTTCTGCTCAAATAAATATGCACGTTTTCAGTTTCTCAGCCAATTTTGAGGAGTTTGCATCAGAGGACTAGGCTTTATCACAAGATTTCTGGGACCTCAAAAGAGGTTTATACGAGAAGGTTTTATTTAACTTT
>NW_008807128.1:0-203 GCF_000699105.1 Pygoscelis adeliae | reverse complement strand
AAGGGGTGGCACTGAGGGACACCAGCTGGCCCCAGTGTCCCCAGGGTTGGCCAAGGGCCACCACGAGGGACAAGGGACGGTGGTGAGGGACATCAAGTAGTCCCCAGTGTCCCCAACAGAGGCCAAAGGCCACCACGAGGGTCTTGGGCCAGCCCCGGTGTCCCCAAGGGAGGCGAAAGGCCACCAAGAGGGACAAAGGTGGG
>NW_008807127.1:0-203 GCF_000699105.1 Pygoscelis adeliae | reverse complement strand
CACACACACACACACACACACACACTCACCCCAGATGAAGTGATTTGATCCTACAGGGAGACTTTGGCCGCTCTTGTGATAACACAGCTGCATACTGAAATCACCGTGGTAGTAACACACAGCACTGCGATTTATTCAACTGGACAGGGAGCCTAAATAATAATAACAACAATAAAAATAATAATAATAAAAATAATAATAAT
>NW_008807126.1:0-203 GCF_000699105.1 Pygoscelis adeliae | reverse complement strand
GACCAGCTGGATGAACTCAACCTGGGCTCTCTCCGTGTATTTATTTATTCTGGGCAATTCTGCTCCTCCCCGCACAGGGGCTTTCCAGACAGTTCCTGTTTATTTTTGGGAAAGGAAAGACCACGTCAAGGAATTGGTATGAGCTCGAGCTGCTTTCCAACCAGCCCCAAATAGTGATTTTTTTTAATTTTTTTTTTTTTTTT
>NW_008807125.1:0-203 GCF_000699105.1 Pygoscelis adeliae | reverse complement strand
TGGCTTCCTGAAATCAAGAACTGCTTGAACATCTACCAAATCATTCTGTCAAAGTGATAAAATCCTTCACTTTTACTTACCATAAAAATAAACAACCTTAAAAACCACTGGCCCTAGCTTCAAGTCTAATTAGATGCATAACATGCATTTGAAGTTTTAAACATGCAACTTTTGTCTTTTCAAATGTTGTTACATTAATTGAT
>NW_008807124.1:0-203 GCF_000699105.1 Pygoscelis adeliae | reverse complement strand
AAATGTTCAGGAGGAGGCGGCTTTTCACATGATGTGTAGTGACACTGCAGAACTGCCCAGAGCAGGATGTGGTGGATACTGATGGGAAAGACCAGACAGGTTCAGAAAAGACAAATCCAGCAGGACACAGAAGCCGTACTTGGCTCAGGTAGTGCGTAAACCATACATTGGTGGAGGCTGGGAAAACCCTCAGAAGTTTGACT
>NW_008807123.1:0-203 GCF_000699105.1 Pygoscelis adeliae | reverse complement strand
GGTTCTTACAAGTGTAGCAAAGGATAAGACGTCCCAGCAGCTGTCCCAGGAGGGGGATACGGATCTCGGTGTGGCAGGCAGGACTGTCATTGTCTCCGACAGAGGTGCTCCAGACCTGGGCGAGGGAGGCAGCACAGGTAGAAGGGCTGAGGGGCAGCAGCTGCGACCAAAGCCCCGAACACAAGAGTCTGCCTGGGGAAGGA
>NW_008807122.1:0-203 GCF_000699105.1 Pygoscelis adeliae | reverse complement strand
TCACCCTCACCCCCTCCCTCCTGCTGACCCTCCTGCTCACCTTCGCCCTCACCGCCTCCACGGGGCCGCCCCGGCAGGTGGTGAGGCGTTTAGCCTCCGCAGCTCGGTTACCGCTAACCCGCAACCGACATTGTTAGCCGGGAGGGGGTGCGGGGGGGTGGAGGTTATTAAAATAACATGGGGCTATTTTAGACGCTAATGGG
>NW_008807121.1:0-203 GCF_000699105.1 Pygoscelis adeliae | reverse complement strand
CCCGCCGCCGCCGGCTCCCACCCAGGCTCTGCCGGACACCAGTGACCCTGCCCGGGCTGGGGGGCACGAACCGAACCCCATCTCTTGCAGTGTGGGTGCAGCCCCATCCCCCCGGTACCTCCAAAGGAGCTGTGAGGCCGGAGGCGCCACGTATTTTTCCCACCTGATTTCCTTTCTTTTTTTTATTTTTCTTTTTTTTTTTT
>NW_008807120.1:0-203 GCF_000699105.1 Pygoscelis adeliae | reverse complement strand
TCTGCTGAGGGTTTTGGTTGAGGCTAGTTTCTCCAGCCACTCCTGTTGCACGATCCCAAGTGAGGGATGGGTAAACCGAGGCACAGAGGAGCTGAGGAGGTGCACCGGCGTGGGCTCACCGGGGCAGACTCGTCGGGTGCCCCGGGTGCTAGATGACACTGTCTTCCATGGTGACTCGCCTGAAGACCGGCTCCTGCTTGGGC
>NW_008807119.1:0-203 GCF_000699105.1 Pygoscelis adeliae | reverse complement strand
GGCGGCCCTGCTCCCCGCACCCCGACACTGCGGACGGGCCCCCGCATCCCAAACGCCCCCCCGCCATGGGTGCGTGGGCCTCCGGGCCTGCGTCAGGCCTGGGAGGAAGAGGAGGAAGAGGAAGGCCCAGCCCTGGCAGCCCCCCAGCCTGCCTGCGCTGGGCCCTCACCGGGAAGGGGCACAGGTCGCCTTCTCATCCCCCC
>NW_008807118.1:0-203 GCF_000699105.1 Pygoscelis adeliae | reverse complement strand
GGAAATAACGATTACACGGCGAAGAGGACAGAGAGAAGGGAATCGAGCTGGCGAGCCAGGCGGGGTTCCCAGGGAGCTCTTCACCGACAAAGTTCCTTGACCAAGACGCCGGATGAAGAGAGCGCGGCATCTCCGAGACCCCATCGCGTCCTGGCCACGCTTGTCCAATAACCCACCCTGGTGAGGGAATCCGCTGACCCCTC
>NW_008807117.1:0-203 GCF_000699105.1 Pygoscelis adeliae | reverse complement strand
GACGTGTCATACCGGGCGGGTGGGTCCCCTGAGCTGCCGCCCTGCAGAAGCACTGAAGGCCCCTGCGGTTTTGCTCCCCCTGCCCATGGTGGAGGACAGGACATGTCCTTCTGCTTGCCAGGTGTCTCTGAAGGTGGCTCAGGGCCATCTGCTCGGCGGGTTTTAGAGGACTCAGCACTTGCAGTGGCCCCAGGGGCTCTGCA
>NW_008807116.1:0-203 GCF_000699105.1 Pygoscelis adeliae | reverse complement strand
GTGTGTGTGCACTGGGGTGTGCATGTGCCTGTGCATGCATGTGTGTGTGCATGTGCGTGTGCACCAGGGTGTGCATGTGCATATGCACTGGGGTGTGCATGTGTGTGTGCGTGTGCACCGGGATGTGCGTGTGTGTGTGCATTTGTGTGTGTGCGCACGCGCATGCACACCAGGGTGTGCATGTGTGTGCCATGTGTGCATGT
>NW_008807115.1:0-203 GCF_000699105.1 Pygoscelis adeliae | reverse complement strand
ACTCGGTGCTGCCCGTGGGCTGTGCTGCATGTGCCCTTCCCGGGCTGGGGGGAGCGGGCAATCTCTCCATCCCGGTGAGAGCTGCCTCCCCTGGGCGGGAGGGCCGGGGCTGCTCCCAGTCGGCCGGCAGCCCCTGTCGCTGTCATCTCACCCCCCCGGGCCCCAGCAGCTGGAGCTGGTTAGCATCTTGCACGGGCCACCCT
>NW_008807114.1:0-203 GCF_000699105.1 Pygoscelis adeliae | reverse complement strand
GACCTGCCTGCCGTGCTGGAGCAGATCCGCACCATGCGCTACGAGGAGCCCAGCGGCAATGCCATCGGTGAGGGGCTGCGACGAGAGCCAGGGTAGCGGCCGGCAGTATCCCGCTGACTGCCCCCCTCCTTATTCTCCCTCCCCAGGGGCAGCCATCACCTTCGCCAGGACCTACCTGCTGAGCCCTGGTGCAGGGCGCCGGC
>NW_008807113.1:0-203 GCF_000699105.1 Pygoscelis adeliae | reverse complement strand
CTGCAGGGGGGGGAACCCCCAAAACTACGCCCGAACCCCCAATAACGACCGTTTTCTGCCCGTTCCCGCCGGCAGACCAACGTCTACGGCTCGGCCCAGCGCCGAAAAATGCGTCCCTTCGAGGGTTTCCAACGCAAGGCCGTCGTCATCTGTCCCACCGACCAGGACCTGAGGGACCGCACCGTCAAACGGACCGACGAGGA
>NW_008807112.1:0-203 GCF_000699105.1 Pygoscelis adeliae | reverse complement strand
TTTTTTCTCCAGCTGAGCCAATTAAAGAATCCCGATTTCCCCTGGAAAAAAGCATAAACCGGTAACAAACAATGCTCTTGCTTCCTTGATTTTTAACTCATTGTTTTCGAGTTGAAGCAAAACCTGCCACCTCATTCTGGTCAGTGTGGTTTAATGCTTAAATAGTATTTTAAACAGAGAGAAGAGAGCAATAGAGACATTTA
>NW_008807111.1:0-203 GCF_000699105.1 Pygoscelis adeliae | reverse complement strand
AGAAGTAGATCACAACATCTAATGGAAACGTGCTTGATTGCAGCTGTGCCTGTAGGCGATGGCTACCCGACCTCTCAGCCGGATCTTGTCCAGGAGCCTCAGGGCGTTCCCACAGGTATGTCACCTGAATGAATGAGCTTTTAGGTTTTAATATTCTGTTCATATGAAATTTTACTTAATATTTTCTTGGCCAATGCTCAGAC
>NW_008807110.1:0-203 GCF_000699105.1 Pygoscelis adeliae | reverse complement strand
GTTGGGTCCTGCAGCAGCCCAACACCGTCGGGAACCGCCAGTTGCTGCGACACTTACTGGGATCCCTCCCAGGATGCTTCAGTTCGGAGGTCACAGCTGGGGGACCCCCAGCCCCGGCTGCAGGGGGCTAGGACACCTCAAATCCCTGCAGGAAGAGGGGTGCAGGGTGGCCCGAGGCAGCAGGGCTGTGAGTGCAGGAGGGA
>NW_008807109.1:0-203 GCF_000699105.1 Pygoscelis adeliae | reverse complement strand
CTCTCCAGGTGTGGTGTTGATGCACAACTTGATACAGACTAGCCCGTAATGAGATGCATCATCAAAGGGAGGATTTGTAACCCCAATTTCCTCGTATTAGTAAAGAATCATAAATGTATCAATAATTCACAAGAGGGGGGAAATCTACATATTATGAAAATGCTCCTGGACATTTTTAATTAAGAAAAGAGAAGAAGGCATTA
>NW_008807108.1:0-203 GCF_000699105.1 Pygoscelis adeliae | reverse complement strand
AAAAAAAAAAGAGAGAGAGAAAGAAAAAAGAGGTTGGGGGGCGCGGGGAGGCAGCTCTCGCCCCTTCGTCCCCCTGGCCAAACTCGGGCGCAGGGATGAAAGCATCGGCGCGTCGGCATCTCCTCTTCCATTGAGCAACTCGACATTCAGGTCTGTGCGGAAACCACCTAAAATCCTTCCTGTGCTTTGTTCTGCTGCCTTTT
>NW_008807107.1:0-203 GCF_000699105.1 Pygoscelis adeliae | reverse complement strand
GGGGTGGTTGCAAAGGGGATGCAGTGGGAATGGGGAGGAAGGGTGCAAGGAGCTGTTGCACTGGCCGAGGACAGCGGTGTGGGGAAGGGAGGAGAAGGATACGGGGAGAAGCAGGGAGAGGCGAGCAGGAGCGAGCGCTCAACAACTTCGTTTCGCCAACGAGGGCTTGCCGGCCGCCCCCTCCGCACAGCTGGGCTGTTGCT
>NW_008807106.1:0-203 GCF_000699105.1 Pygoscelis adeliae | reverse complement strand
AGTGCGGAGCTGGGGACACCGGGCACGAGGACGAGGACATCGGGGGCTCAAGCCTGCTTTGCTCCAGATGGGCCTTTAGCACATGCAATATACGCTGATTGATAAGCAATAACTGCAATGAGCTGGCGAGCCGGCCCTGGATCTGAGCGCAGGCTCCTGGCCGGGCTACTGAAGTCGATCCCCTCCCGCTGCCTCAGTTTCCC
>NW_008807105.1:0-203 GCF_000699105.1 Pygoscelis adeliae | reverse complement strand
CATACCTATTTGGCCGGACCCTAGGCTGCAGCTGCAGGGCTGACGGAACCCAGACTTCCAGCTGTGGGCCTGACCCTGGCACCATGGCAGCAGGGGTGGAGAGGGGGACCCTTCACTGCTCCCCCCAACCTTGCCCACATCCCTGGATGTGCACATGGAGCCTGAATTGCCCCAAACATGCCCAAGCCACTCCGTTGCTACCT
>NW_008807104.1:0-203 GCF_000699105.1 Pygoscelis adeliae | reverse complement strand
TGGCCATGGCCCCTCAATTGGGTGGTGGAGCGGCGAGGAAGGTGAAGTAGCAGCTGTGGGCCATTCCAAGGGATGTTCCCTACCTTACCACTCTTGCCATTCTGCAACGCAAACCACCTTCTGGATCGCCACACCCACCCCCTGCCATCCCAGTGCAGCTCCAGCCATAGAAAAAGGAATGCCCTTCCTCAAGAGCTCAAGGG
>NW_008807103.1:0-203 GCF_000699105.1 Pygoscelis adeliae | reverse complement strand
CGCTCCAGCTGCCTTGGCCCAGCCTCGCCGCTTCCCTTTGAGGCTCAAAGCCCCTCGCTGGAGTCCTGGCCGCGGTGGGAAGCCAGGCTGGGGATGAAAGCGCCACTTACCTGCTTACTTCTGCTCCAGCGCCCAACGAGCAGCAACGCACGGATTACCAAAAATAATTCCTCCTAGAAAAGGAAGGAAAAAAAAGAAAGGGG
>NW_008807102.1:0-203 GCF_000699105.1 Pygoscelis adeliae | reverse complement strand
TTCCTCCGCTGGCGCATGGGTGGCTTGGGGACACGGGGCAGGGCTGTCCCCGCTGACCCCCTCCTTGTCCCCAGGCTCTCGCCCACCTTGAAGCCTATATCGACTTCAGTGAGGATGACAACGTGGAGGAAGAGGTCTTATCCCAAGGTGAGGGCTGGCAGGGTGGCGGGGGGGCTGGGACACCCTCTCCCGGCTGTCCCCTC
>NW_008807101.1:0-203 GCF_000699105.1 Pygoscelis adeliae | reverse complement strand
CCTGGGGAAGAGACCCAGCCCGGGAAGAGTCAGCACTCGGATCCTTACTGTTCTCCAGCCTCTGCAGGCTCTTGCGCCCCTTGGCCCTGGGGATGAGGTCCGAGTTGCGGATGGCCTTGTTGATATAATACTGCTTTCGCTTGGAGGGGGAGAACCTCTTGGACGGGGAATCCTCCAGCGGGGGCAGGCAGTCCTCGATCCTC
>NW_008807100.1:0-203 GCF_000699105.1 Pygoscelis adeliae | reverse complement strand
GTCACTGCCACACAGGTAAGCCGGCACCAAGCCCCGCTGTGCCCCCACCCGCTCACCTGCTTGCTGTAGGAGTCGTCAAACATGTGGTTCATGATGTCCTCGGCCAGCTTGGCCTCGTCAGGGTCGGCCGCCCGGCCCACCCAGGTGTAGACGATGCCCTGGTTGTCCGTGCTCTCAAAGGGCACCTGGGGGAGCGCAGGGAG
>NW_008807099.1:0-203 GCF_000699105.1 Pygoscelis adeliae | reverse complement strand
GCTCCCAGTGCTCCCAGTACAGCCCTTACACTGCACTCCTGCCTCCCAGTACAGCCTTCGCGTGGCAATGCCAGCTCCCAGTACTCCCAGTATAGCTCTTAGCCAGCACTCTGTGCTCCCAGTACTCCCAGTACACCGGCTCCACAGCACTCCCAGTGCTCCCAGTACAGCTCTTACATGGCACCCCCAGCTCCCAGTGCTCC
>NW_008807098.1:0-203 GCF_000699105.1 Pygoscelis adeliae | reverse complement strand
TTTGTTTGTTTTTTTTTTCATGTTACCTCTATTCTCAATTTAGGGTTTTCTTCTCTGGGAGATGCATTATCTTTGTAAAACAAACATTGCTTTCTCCAGTTTTTTCTGTTAATGGCAAAGAATGGAAATAGAATAAAGTTTTACTGATTTTGAAAAAATCTTCCCTCCTGGCCCGTGTCGTGGTTCCGGGGGGGCGGCGCTTG
>NW_008807097.1:0-203 GCF_000699105.1 Pygoscelis adeliae | reverse complement strand
AGAGTCGGGACGTGTGCGGTGGCCCTGCGGGGACGTCTGCCAGGGCCTGGCCCTCACAGCACCTCTGCGGGAGGAGGGGAGGGCACAAGCGGTGAGACCGGGCAGCCACGGCATCACCCTGGCCCCCCGCGCCCCCCCTGTCTCTCACCTGTCACCTGGGGGGGCTTGACCACGGCCTGCTTGAGGAAAGGCTCCTTGTCACC
>NW_008807096.1:0-203 GCF_000699105.1 Pygoscelis adeliae | reverse complement strand
CTCCGTAACACAGCCCCAGCGGGGCACGGGGGCAGTGCCGGGACCCACGCGGGGTGATGCTGTGCCCCATGCCGCTGGAGAGCAAATCCTGCTTCTCCCCAGCTTCAGCCCACCCCCATTGAGACAGAGACCTGCTATCGCTGCTGCCGTCGCCCTCCCCGTTTTACCCTAAGATGATCTTCCCTCGGTCCTGCAGCCAAACC